>NC_090231.1:52712888-53012888 GCF_024489055.1 Chanodichthys erythropterus | reverse complement strand
AAAAGTGCCAACTCCAATAGTGTATATAATATACATTTTGGTAAAACCTGAATTCCTCTTTTGAGGAAAGGAATTGTGGACAGAAATATATACTAAAGATGTTTTACCAATTTGTAGAAGTAAAACAACCAAACAGTTTGTTTAAAGGTGACATTTCAAATTTGTATAATATCAGCGGTTATTTACAGAGCCCCACACGACATGCAAGAAAAAAAAATTAAAGGTACAATTTGTGATATTTTTTTCCGCTAGAGGTCGCTAGAAGCCTATTCAAAACAAAGGCATAACGTTAGTTTGATGACGCCAAGTTTTAGAGCGGAAACTTGGGACATGTGGTCTCCATCTCAACGGACGGTGCAAAAGAATAGGGATTGGAGTCTGGAAGAACTCATGTTCGTGGATGCGATTATTAACGTTACTGTAGTATAAAGCAGAGCAGGAGCGAGTGTTGCGGGAGCTGAACGAGGAGCTGGAGCGATTGATCAACACACGCCTCACGAGCAGCGGGACTTTTATTATGACACAGCCGCCGGTGCCGCTTCCGCTTTTCCGGTCATGAGTTTTACGGGAGCTGTCCTTGTCGACAGAACCAGCGGCAGATGGTAAACAGTAATTATGTTCCATAAATAAGTAACACAATCCACCATAAAACGGGCAAGAAGTAAATAAGGAACTGCTTGAAGCGAGCTAGTGGTTTGCTGGACACTAGACACTACTTCCGCATTTGTCCACGGCACTGTTGTCATGTGGTTTCTACGTCAGTAAAGGGGGTAACAAAGGTAACTGACGTCATTGACAGGCGACTGCACTGCCCCGTGTCACTGTTTAGAATGGGAATTTTCTCATGATTTACAAGTAGTTGAAAACATTAGAGATATTGTTAGTAATCAGCTGGACAGAATATATAACACTAGCCTAGTGGTTTTTGGATATTTTACTGCAAAAATTTTACATATTGTACCTTTAAATTGTGCGCACGATTTACTAATCTGTTCCCTCGATTTACTAAATCATGTGCACGATTTAGCCTACTATTTTTTTCCTGCATGTCATGTCCGGGGCTCTGTAGTTATATTATATATATATATATATATATATATTATATATATATATATATATATATTTATTTATATATATATATATATAAAAAGAGCAAAACAAATACAAAGTTCTGTAATGAAACTCTAGATGGTTTCGTTTATAGTATTTATTTATCCTACAATGGTAGGGGGGGCAAGATCTGTTTGGTTATTGCCATTCCTCCAAATATCTTCCTTTGTGTTCAGAAGAACAAAGAAATTCATACAGGTTTTGAACTACTTGAGAGTGAGTAAATGATGACAGAATTTACATTTTTGGGTGAACTATCCCTTTAACTCAATCTGCTTGCAATCACATCATTCTCTATAGGGACAGCTGATTGGTTCCTGTTGTATCAGTAGCCAATGAGCTCACTGCTCAACCTTCAAATACTGTCATCATTTGCTGTAGCAGTTGCAGCACGCTTTCAAAAACCCTCCACCTTTCCCAGTTCCACCTGTATAGATCTGCGACAGATAATTCATGCGCGCTATCTTATACAGCAGCAGCATGTCTTACTTGCTCACAGCAGCGTGTCCATATTTGCTCTGCAGCAACAGCAGCAATAACCAGCAGCAGATCTATTCTCCCAAGACCAAACATATCAAAATTGTCATATCCATTTCCATGCCAAACAATGCGAGAGTTGTCAGAACTTTACTAATTCCTTCTGGACAAATAATTGAGCCATTGAATGCATGAACCATTACTGACTAATAAATTACAGTGTGGCTAATGATGAAAACAAACCTGTGCCGTTGCTCTTATTGGGTCTTTAGAAATTGTGCATAAGGGGGAAAAAAACAGAGTATGTGATTTCACATGATCAGACAATAGAGTTTCATATTTTATATGTTATATAACTTTAAAAAAAAGTGGGGCAACAGATCACAATGTTTCATTCTGCTATTACATGTTACAGATCTGTCATTATATTTGCAACTCATTCAGCAACAATCCCCTAAAGCAACAATAGTGCATTAAAGACTGTTCACTGGCTCTTCAACATCTATATTCTTGACTTTACTTGTAAAAACTTGCTCTAGTTTGACATAAACATGTCTATAAAGGATATGGTTGTGAAATTATAGTACTCTGAAATGCTTTTGTCACAGAAGTCGACTACAAAATAAGCAAAGAAACAGGGTGTGTTTGAAAAAGCTGAGTCAGATGAATTTGCTTGATGTGTGCCCACCACCAAATATTTCACATCCTCGAATCAGGCGATATAGGGTTTAGATATTTGGCACAAGGGTGTGCAACTTTGGATCATATAAACCAGAATAGGATTAGTAACTGGCTGACAACTTCTAAATCCAAAGCATCATTTTGTTAGAAGAAATCTTAACCCTACTGTATCATATTTGATGCATAACTTTTTAAGGCCTCCAAACTATCAGTATGATCAAAACTTTTCTGAAAAAACATGTTGTACACAATGTACCTTCTATCATCAGAATGATAGTTTATACTTTTTAGCAAGTAAAAGGCCTTTTAGTATCGTTCTAAAACTGTCCACCTTCAAGTTGTAGTTCAAGTGTCTTTTAGATGTGAAATCTTTACTGATTTTTATAAAGCAAACATAAAAATAACTTTTTTATTGTTAGTAATATTTCAAGAGGAACACTTATGAACTTAGGTTTAATTGATTATCCACACATTTTTTTTTAAGAAAAGTTGTTAAAATGTGCTTTTGAGGAATGTTTATTTGTTCATCTCTCATTATATTACGCTGCATTAAATGCTTTCAAACTACAGAACTTTTAAATATCATCTTACTAAGACATATTATTGGGAAATATCGAGTGACAATCGATATTTATATGCATTTTAGCAAGTAATCAGATATATTGTTATAAAGATTGATTTACATTACAAGCTCTCAGAACTTCATCTTAATTTTTGGACATAAAATATCAGTAACTGCACCAAATTGCATATTTTTGTTCAGTTTGTGCCTCTGAATAATCCCCCCCCCCCTCCCTCCATGTTCTCACTATATCATACTTAAAGGAACACTCCACTTTTTTTTGAAAATAGGCTCATTTTCCAACTCCCCTAGAGTTAAACAGTTGAGTTTTACCGTTTTCGAATCCATTCAGCCGATCTCCGGTTCTGGCGGTACCACTTTTAGCATAGCTTAGAATAGTTCATTGAATCTGATTAGACCGCACTTAAAAATGACCAAAGAGTTTTGATATTTTTCCTATTTAAAACTTGACTCTTCAGTTACATCGTGTACTAAGACCGGCGGAAAATGAAAAGTTGCGATTTTCTAGGCTGATATGGCTAGGAACTATACTCTCATTCCAGCGTAATAATCATGGAACTTTGCTGCCGTATCATGGCTGCAGCAGTGCAATGATATTACGCAGCGTCTCTCACAAACGTCTCCATGGTTGCAGGGCACGTTCCCTGTGCAAACAGAGGCTCACGGGCGCTGCGTAATATCATTGCACTGCTGCAGCCATGATACGGCAGCAAAGTTCCTTGATTATTACGCCTGAATGAGAGTATAGTTCCTAGCCATATCAGCCTAGAAAATCACAACTTTTTATTTTCCGTCGGTCTTAGTACACGATTTAACTACAGAAGAGTCAAGTTTTAAATAGGAAAAATATCAAAACTCTTTGGTCATTTTTAAGTGCGATGCTAACGGTCTAATCAGATTCAATGAACTATGCTAAGCTATGCTAAAAGTGGTACCGCCAGAACCGGAGATCGGCTGAATGGATTCGAAAACGGTAAAACTCAACTGTTTAACTCTAGGGGAGTTGGAAAATGAGCCTATTTTCAAAAAAAGTGGAGTGTTCCTTTAAAGAGCCACAATACCCTAATGTATCAAATATGATATTATTATGATATTCACATTTCCCTTTTTTGTCTAAATGTTCAATTAAAAATGTGTCAGACTTTACAGGGTTAAGATGTTCTTTTCATGTAGTTGCTATAATAAAAATAGAATATACAAGAAGTGTTGATAAATTGGTATAATAAAATGGAAAGCATTTTACTGACATTGACATACTTGCATAGCGAAAGAACCTCATATCAGTACAGCAGAGTCAATAACTGCATTTGGTCCATCAATGTCTTGTTAATATGAAACGTTAGGTCTGGCTCTAAGCACCAGTGATTGGTATAGTAATGCTGACCTAGCAGCCGCATACTACCTTTTTCCAAACCAGACTCATTCTCTACTTTGTGTATCCAAATTACTTTTTCTTTTATGAGAAAACTGAGCTGTGACACTCTGAAGTCCAAGCACAACAGTCTCGGAGCACAGTGGTGAGAGAGGAAGCCATAATCTCAGGTTTATATAGCAGAGTTTGAGGCTGAGCCATTGACCTATTAAAGATGATGTTTTTAATGAGGGGGGAAATACGGGGACCAGCGCATCCCTATTTGCGTCACCAGAGAAACCTTCAGTAAAAGTCGACCGTTCAAACACAATGACTGTTATTTTTTGGCACTCAAATGGCAAAGGCTGTCCTTGGTGGTTCCTTTTCATTGTGTTTGTACTGGCTCCTTTGGATCAAGCTGTGATTCATGGACAGCCACACATGGCAACATCACAATTGTGCATATAAAGATGTTTTATTGGCTTTCAGGAGCATAAAAACAATAACTGCCTATGATTGGTTTCAATTACGTCGACGTTTATTCAGCAGTTTATATATTCAGGCAGGATTTCAACAGCTCTCCTTGTGAACGTGGTTGAGAATTAGGGTACATGTACACAACAACGATGTACTAAAAACCTTTCCTTCGCGTTTTTCGTAAACAGACAACAGCACTGTCAAAACGATCCCCGTTCACACGGATCAGTGAAAAAAATTAAAAATGCTGTATCATGCTGCCAGGCCAGTAGATGGCGATGTCACTTTAAAGAAAAATCTGTGTTTTTGTAGTTTACTTGAAGACAATAACAGTATTGTTTTCAAAAACTTGGAAACCTGTTTTCAAAAGTTAGCTTTTTCAGGTCCCCAAAATGCTGTTGTCATGTAAATGAATGGCCAAATCGCAATTTTTAAGCTTTTAGTTGAAAACTGTGCTGTGTAAATGGCCCCTTAGTTTGAATTAGGACCATGGTTGCTTTTAGAATAGCATGCTAGCATACTCTCACCTTTTATTTCTGCATTGCATTATACTGTATAGCATATATATGACGCATGTACAAAATACTGTATATGTATGCAATTTTTTTATGCATAGAATAGTTGCATGACCTAATACATTTGGCAGATTACAAGCACATTACAGTACTTTTCTGAGATTAACATACAATGTAGCATATTACTGTTTGAAACATCTTAAGATGATTGTTTAGTTTTGTTATAACATGCCTTGTGGAAAAAGAACTTTAGCATACATCAAAATAAGTATACTTCTTTAGAGCATTAAAAGTACTTCTGTGTAAGTGTACTTCTTTAAAACTTTAAAGTAAAATTACATTATTACAATGTGCACTTCTTATAGTGTACTTAAAGGTACAATATGTAAGAATTCTGTCCGCTAGATGTCGCTAGAGGCCTATTCAAAACAAAGGCGTATCTTGATGACGCCAAGTTTGAGAGCGGAATCTTGGGACATGTGGTCTTCACCTCAATGGACGGTGCAAAAGAATAGGGATAGGACTCGGGAGGAAATCATGTTCATGGATGCGATTATTAACGTTACTGTAGTATGAAGCAGAGCAGGAGCGAGTGTTGTGGAGCTGAACGAGGCCGCTGGAACGATTGCGCAACACACGCCTCACGAGCAGCGGGACTTTTATTATGACGCAGTCGCCGGCGCTGCTTCCACTTTTCCGGTCATGAGTATGAGGTAACGCAGCTCTGTTTATCATATTAGATACATTTGAGTGTGTTGAAAATGATGTTACAACATTACTCTGAGCGTTCACTCGGCGGCTGCTGTGAGACACTGTTACACACTGCAGTAAGATTTTAGAATATATTAAATATTGGATGTCTTGTGTTGATAAATAGCATGCAATTAATTTTAAAGCATATTGTATGATGGAGAAAATTTTGTATTACTGTTAATAAAAATAAAGCTGCATCTGATTATGCTATGTTAGCTACTTGACAAAATAGTGTTTTTCTCTGAGGCATGGTACTCACAAAAAAAAAAAAAAAAAAAATCAAGAAAGATTTAAACAATAAGACTAAACGTGTCAGTGGTTCCCTTGTCTAATAAAACATGTAAATATTAAAGAGTCTTTGGTGTTTCCATGGTTTCTACAAAATAAAACCGGAAACGCGGGTTTGACACAACAGACAGGCGACTCCTCACACGTCCCGGAGCCTTGGTTAAAATTGCAAATTTCTCACAATTTACAAACCATTGGAAACATTTGGGATATTGTAAGTACTCAAGTGAACAAAATAAATAAAACACTGGCCTAGTGGTTTTTGGATATTTCACTGCAAAAATATTACATATTGCACCTTTAAGTGTGTTAAACAATCATTAAAGGATACTCTATACACTTGTGTGACCTTTCATTTCATGAATTATATCTATAAGTAGTTTTTTTTTTTTTTTTAAGTTTTAAGATTTGAAGTACACTACAAGTGCAAATTCAATATTAAGCACATATTTCAGTAGGCATTATGTTAGCAGTCAATTCTGAACATATTTCCACTCTAGAGTATTTATTTTCTCATGTAACCACTAGAGGGAGCTAACCTTGATTTCCACACAAGACCTTAGTTTATTTGCAGGTCATGGTGACTTAAAATCCTCCTTTGAATGTCCCATGTTGACTCAGTTCTTAAGACCAATAATCCTTAATCCATATCTGCACACAAACACTAAACAGAAAAACTGCATTATACAAACATCCTCAGTCAGTTGTGCTGCAGGGCTGCATTTCATCATGCAATCAGTGATGGTCTGAACGCCAGCGTTTCCTCCTGTAAAGACCACGGATTGCAACCGTGACCTTGACTGAGTGAAGCTTAAATCCAGATGGTGACCGGGAGTGTATGGAGGTCACACTTACCTCAGCCTTGTGGTTGTTTATTATATATCAGTTGTTTATTTGGTGAGAGCTGCAGATCCTCTATTGCCGTACAATGTTTATTAGCTTCCCTTAGGGATCTAGCAGTGCTGTTTGGAGACTCTCTCTCAGCAATGTCTGAGTGAACCTGCATGATGTGAGAACACATGGAGACAGATAAACAAGACCTAGGCATCTATGAGGGCAGGGAATACCAAAACAGGAAGAACTACTACAGATGCATAGCACTAGTGTATCTAACCCTTTTTGACTTCAAAGCCACCACCAACTACTAAGAAATATCTTGATTATTAGTTGTTTTAGCATATTTTAAAGCTTAGTCTTATTTTAAATAATTTTAAGTTATCTTGAGGCCCTCCTAGTAGAAAACCATTGCTCTAGATAGCAAAGTGGATAAAATAGAGGAGGAATGGGTGGCTATAACCAAGGGCTGCCACATTGATCACATGGTCTGGCTGGTTGCCTTGTCCAGTTAACCCCTGTTGGGTAGATGTAGTAACAACACCATTTTCATGTACACACAAAATTTACCATGTATTCTTTTAAAATATTTTTTGCAAGCAACAAATAATATGAAATATTTCATTCTGTTTTAATAGATCTTTATCTCTGGCTGCTGATTTTTTCAGGGCTCTTAAAGGGATAGTCCTACGGAAGAGGATTAAGGCCAAGCAAAAAATAAAAAAATTAAAACCATCTCGAGATTAAAGTTTTTAAATTGAGAAAAAAAGTCAAAATAAAATGTTGAAAATAAACTTGTTAAATTACGAGAAAAAACTCGTTAAATTTCGAGAAAAAAGTCGAGAAAGTTTTGAGAATAAAGTCATTAAATTACGAGAAAAAAGTCGTTAGATTATGAGAACAAATTCGTTAAATTATGAGAAAAAAAGTCGTTAAATTTCGAGATAAAATGTTGAGAATAAACATTAAATTATGAAGGAAAAAAGTTGTTAAAATATGAGGAAAAAGTCATTAAATTATGAGAACAAATTCGTAGTTTAACTAATTTGTTCTCGTAATTTAACGACTTTTTTCTCAGCTTATTAGAAAAAGTTTAGTCTCAACATTTTATCGACTTTTTTCTCGAAATTTAACACGTTTTTTCTCAATTTAACAACTTTAATCTCGAGATTGTTTTATTTTTTATTATTGCTTAGCCCTTATCCTCTTCCATATAGTCCAGTCCAAAATGGTCACTATACAGTTAAAAAAATACAAATGGAAGTCAATGGGAACCGAAACTGTTTATCATCATTCTTCAAAACATTTTTTATGATCAGCAGAAGAAAAGCATACAGGTTTGGAATGACATCAGGGTGAGTAGATGACATTTTATTTTGGGTGAACTATGCCGTTAAAAGCATGAAATTGGCTTCCTTTTTTTCCCCCCATGCTGTCTTTGATGATTCAGGTGAATGGCTCAGCAAAATCTGAATCTGGAACTTATTAACTACTACCATTAAAAAAAACTTAATTATTATTTTTTTAGAAATAGCAACTAAATGAAATAAGTCGAAGTGCTGCTAAAATAACTTGAACTGAAATATACATAAATGGGTCACTGACAAGGTTTTTAAAAGTGTAATTAATTTTGACAATTAATTTTGAAGTTTTATTGTTAACAATAAGATTATGTTGTTTTTATAATCAATTAACACTGCTTTTGTCATTTTTTTTTTTTTACAAGATGGACAAAATTTCTCACCAAAATTTTGGTTATACCAAATGACGATATTTTCAAACGATGCTAACAGGCTGATATCTAGCTAGCTAGCTTGCTAACAAGCTAACAAAAGGACAATCAGAAATGTTATATTTAGTACAAGTTTTTAAAATATGACAATCCATGTTTTATAGCGGTTGTACCGACTGACCTGATGTTTCGGGACATGTGTATGAGCAAGTGAAAACCTGAATTTTTCAAATAGAGAGTTAGTTACTTTGCTTTATGACCATGTGATCCTTTGCAGGCGTCTGAATGATGTCACATGATAATGACCGCATGACTTCATCCAAAATTGTCCCTTTATATTGGTTACTCCACATGACATTAATGAAATTCATTTTTCTGGACATTCTCTCTCATAAAGCAATGATTTCTACACAATTTTAATACAATTTTGTACTGTTGATATATGATGTTATAAAATCCTGCTAGAATTAAAAATAAATACATTTATTACATTTTAAGATATTTTAAATTGCAAATAAAATGGCTGTATTGGCCTTTGGACGGTTAAACCAAATGACCTTTTGACACTTCAAAATACCTTTATATGTAGCAAAATATAATTAAAGCCTTTTGGATTCAATAAAAGAGATCTAGTTGTACTACCTTACATACTTTTGATGTCATATATATATATATATATATATATATATATATATATATATATATATATATATATATATATATATATATATATATATATATATATATATATATATATATATATATATTTTTTTTTTTTTTTTTTTTATTATTATAAAGGCCTTTGAACAAAAAAACAAAGGATCCGTCACTTCATAGACCCAAATATATATAAAAAAATCAAATGAAAACTGAAACATAAAACTAAAAGCTAATTGAAAATATTAATAAATACTATAATATTTCATAAATAAGAAAATAACACTGCATGGAACAAAATCATCTCAGTATTACATTAATGACGGTCCTGGCTCCAGATCTTCAAGTCTCTCAGGTTTCATTGAAAATGTATTCATTTTGAAAATGAATGAAATTCTTATGGGTTTGGAACGATATGAGGGTGAGTAAACGTTGACAGAATTTTCATTTTTAGGTAAATTATTCCTTTCAAGAAATAGGAAAAAAGATTAATTCTTAGGCATTTCTCAATGCTCAGCAATAACTTGACCATGAAGAAAGAATGGCGTTTCCAGTGAAACAGTACATCAAATACATGTTCATTTCAAACCGGCGTCCTAACGCCTACTACCGGAGCGCTGTGCCAGGATCCACACTGTAACATGGCCATTAGAAACAATTTGTCCGTTTTGAATATGCTGTTCTCCTTGGGCTGAGGCACATGTTTAAGATTCCTGTGCACTCCAGACTCAATGCCTGCAGTTTGTTTGAGTGAGCCGGAGTCGGTGCCAACCCTGAATGGGGAGAGAGGGAACTGCTCCATGTCAAATGCTAATTATGGGATGGTCAGCAAGCACCAAGACAATTTATTGATGTAAGAACATGTAAAAGATCTTTCCTCTTTACTAAACATAATTGCTTTAAGGTCTATTCAAGCTGCCAAGACAAACTACATTATAAGAGCCAACAATCAGAGCTCAATGTATAACTGTGATGGTGAGTATTCAAGTTACAAATCTGCAACAGATTTCAAGTCCCCAATGAAATCAAAATCAGTTTAGTGGCTTTTAGTCCACGTGTTAGCTTGGAGCTAATTTATATACATATTTTTTTTAACCATTCAAAACTAAATATCCCAGCCTCTGACATCACTTGCCACAGTCATAAGTTTGTGGAAGAATCATAATTCACACCTATAATAGTGGTGTATAAGGAGAAAAGCAGCCCTCTTCCTCTTCAGTAAGGAATAAAAAAATACTAGGCATTAAAAAAAAAAAAAAAAAAAAAAAAAATCTGGTGAAAACTGGATATGCATTCACAGACCCAAAAAATATTTAGACACTAAATAGCATATATTATATATATATATATACATACTGGGGTATGGGGTCAGTAAGTAACTAAATGAAGACATTAACAATATGACAAAAGGTTTCTTTTCATCTATTCAAAGGATCCTGAAAATTTTTGTATCAGTTTTCATAAAAATATGAAGCAGCACAACTGTTTTTAACATATATAAGAAAATGTTTCTTGAGCAGCAAATCAGCATTATTAGAATGATGTCCGAAGGATCAGGTGACAATGTATATAATCATTCTGGAAATTCATATATATATATAAATATATATAAATATATATATATATATATATATATATATATATATATATATATATATATATATATATATATATATATATATATATATATATATATATATATATATATATATATATATATATATATATATATATATATATATATATATATATATACATACTGGGGTATATTTGATCAAATAAACAGAGCCTTGGTGAGCAAAAGAAATAAGCCAAGTCTTCCATTAACTTTTTTTTTTACCAACTCAAATTTTGAAGTGTTTGCATATAAAATGTATTATATATTATTATTATTATTATTATTTATTATTATTATTAATAATAATAATACAGGAGTAGATAGAAATCAGCTATTAAGATGTTTGGCATAATTGTGTATGAGCCATATCAGCCCCCATATCGAATCTTAACCCATTTAAGCCCACCGGCAACTATAGTTGCCGCAGTGTATGGTTGTCATTTTCCTTTTGTACGTTTTTTTCTAGATGTTTTCCATGTTTTATTTCTCAATGACATACAAGAAAACATCTAAATAAAGGATTTCAAGAACAAAAAAAAGGTATTCACTTCTTTCCTGTGACATGAGGCTGTCAACTTCCTACCCCTACTTCCAGGAAGCATAGCGAAGGCAAACCCTCCCAAAGAAAAGTCATTTTCATGTAAACATTAGAAATTTTTTGTTGACATATATATATATATATCTACGTAATCATGAGGGTCTCTGGAATCATCCAAACAAAACAAATCTTACAAGAGATCTATAGTTTTTTGTATACTTAGTCAAAAGTCCAAGCGGCAACTATAGTTGCCGGTGGGCAAATGACTTGTAAGTACATATATAATGGGGAAATGAGGTATACTGTGTTTAATGGGTTAATAAATCAAGGTTATTGGTATTGTTTAGTGCTTTTTGCTTTCATAATATTTTATATTGTTATATATTATATATTGTTATTTGTTAATTAATTAATTTTTTAATCAATTTATTTTTTGTTTGTTTGTTATATGTGACCCTGGACTACAAAACCATTCATAAGGGTCAATTCTTTGAAATTAAGATTTATACATCATCTGAAAGGTGAATATAAATAAGCTTTCCATTGATGTATGGTTGGTTAGGATAGGACATTTGGCCGAGACTTAACTATTTGAAAATCTGTAATCTGAAGGTGCAAAAAAATTGAAATATTGAGATAATTGCCTTAAAGTTGTCCAAATGACGTCCTTAGCAATGTATATCCATTCACAAAAATATTTTTTTATATATTTACAGTAGAAAATTTACAAAATATCTTCACAGAACATGATCTTTACTTTATATCCTAATGATTTTTGCCATAAAAGAAAAAAAAAATAATAATAATTTTGACCCATACAATGTATTGTTGGCTATAGCTACCAATATACCCGTGCGACTTCTGACTGGCTTTGTGGTCCAGGGTCACATATAGATGTATTTTTTTCAAATTAATGATTTGAATTTAACTTTTTTGATTCACAATGCTCTGTTAGAGCAACTTAATGGCTGGACTTTGTTCGGCACTATGTTCCACCACTTTAAGACTAATGGATTTGTTGTTTGATGTGTTTTCATATTCAAGAAATTATAACTTTTTTGAGTTCACATTGAATGTTTCAACGACTTTGATTGATCTGTTGAAAGCAGTTATTTTGAGTTAGATGCATAAATGTTATCCTCCTATTAAAATTTTACATTGAGGGGTGCATACAACATATTTGCCCACCGGCAACTATAGTTGCCGCACATTCAAACACGTTTTTTAAGAAAAAAAAAAAACCTGGGAAAAATAAATGCAGAACATGTTCACATAGGACACTATTAACAGGACTATATACATGAAACCATTCAGAAAAATTTGGGCACAAATGGGTTAAATATATTAAAGCCCAAAGTATACTTCACTTTTTACACAAACGCGAGAGTCCGAGTAGTGCGCGTGACACGAATTGACATCAGAAAAGTATGCAAACCGGCAGGTTTTTTGTAATCTCCTTTAGGACCCTGAGTGATCCCATTGGTTCAACAGTTTTTGCGCCCGATTATAATTCCTGCAATATCATGTTATGATTTCTATGGTTTAAAATGTGTTATAATGATCATTAATGTATTTTAAACTGCATGTGAAATCAAGCATTTCTCATTCTTACTGTTTTTTTTTGTTTTTGTTTTTTGTTTTTTAAGCTTATGTACTAGCATAGCATACATCTACCCAATCAGCCTGCTATCTTAGCTTATATTATAAAAGTTTTTTTGCTTCCAATATCCGTTTCCAGTTTGGCATAGGCATTCATTTTATATTTTCAAGCATGTTGTCTGTGCACTTAAAGGGTTAGTTCACCCAAAAATGAAAATAATGTCATTAATTACTCACCCTCATGTCGTTCTACACCCATAAGACCTTCGTTCATCTTCAGAACACAAATTAAGGTATTTTTTGATGAAATCTGATGGCTCAGTGAGGCCTAAATTGCCAGCAATGGTACTTCTATGGAGTCAAATTAATGCCTTAAAGTTTTGCACAAAAATAAAGTTTTGCAAAACACAAAAAAGAATTGAGCAATAAAAAAATGTTTTGCAAACAAAAATAAAGAATTGCAAAATAAAATAAAGTAGTGCAAAAATAAAAATATAATCAATTACAAAAATCAATGACAGCTGTAATACTATTTTATCTTTGCCACATATTTTTCATGCTCAAACCTACTAAATCATTTGCAGCGCTCATTTTATTCTGTGTTTCAGTCAAGCGTGCGCTCATGATACCGGTTTTCTTTTGCGCTGCACTTTTCTGTGCGGTTCTTTTTATGGCACTGGTTTGACGTGGGGGTGGAGTCAAGAAACGGGGGCACGCCCCCGCGAAATGCATTGGAGGGGAACGTAATCGGCGACAGGCAGGGGCGTAAATCGCGGGGGGGACAGGGGGGTCATGACCCCCCCTATCTGAGTGCTGCCCCCCCCCAAAAAAAATATATAATTAATAACCACGCTAAGTATTGTACATAAATTATATAAACTTAAAATAATTATGTAAGTAGTGAAGCAATACAAACGCAAACGGGCGTTTTAAGTTTAGAAATATTTTGAGTCACCCCTCCCTTGCCTCACAGTGGTTTGGTCCACCGCGCACGTCACACTCGCTTGTGTGTTGATTCTGTAGAAGTCCGGCGGCGCCGGCGGGAGAGAGCAGTTCTACAGACAGATGAGTTCCAGTAAGTCGGCTCTCAAGGCTATTTTATTCAAAAACATCGGATGAAGTGATTATTTTTCTTTTTAATGCTGATGGTGCTGAGTAATTAGTCATAACAACAACAAAAAAGATGATAACTGATTTTATTTTCCCGTGAGTCCGCTATTTTAGCGATTATAATGTTACCTAGCTTGTTTACCATAGCTTGTTGGATATTATAAGATAAGTCACCCACACCAACAACAATTAACATTGTGATAAGAATATGTGAACTGTAATAAGGCTAATAGATTTACTGTTGTGTGTTCGGTTATGCTCAGTGTGTATTCACAAAGAATAAAAGGGACTTTGGTATTCATCGTATTTTGGTGACTTGGTTGTAAACAACTTCAAAAAAAAAAAAAAAAGTTTAAATATAACTATATATATATATATATATATATATATAAGATTTTGAAGAATATTTTGGCCAATTTAGTCAGTTTTTTCATTGAACCAAAGAGAAACAATGAGCATAATGGCAGTCTCCATGCTACACTAATAATAGTAGGTTTTCTTCTGTGTAACATTACATATATTCTTTATAAGTAAAATTTTGGCTGTTATTTGTGTCCCCTTCAAAAATTGCTCTTAAGAAATTTTATGTTTATTGTCCCCCCCTACTGTCAGATGAAATTTACGCCCCTGGCGACAGGTGAAATAATTCTTTGACCTGGTTAAAAATAATGAATGGTTTGTTTTTGTTGGTTTGTTTAGCATATGTTGTCACCGATTACGACCCCCTCCAATGCATTTCTTATAGTAATATGACCCGTTGCGCTCTATCTCACTGCCTGTATCCACTTTTGTGTCCTTAAACATTCGTTTTTTGGGGTCGACAGCTTATTTCTAGGTTTTTTTAGCTTGTTAGCTGTACACCTTGTCACACAGCACCTTTTAAGCATTGTTCTGTTTTTTGTAATGAGTCAGAAAAGACAAGGCGGCAGCCTGAGCGTGGTTTTCAGATTATAAATGTATGGAGTCAAGAAACGGGGGCACGCCCCCGCGAAACACGTCATTGGCAGGAGACGCAGATCGGAACAGAACAGATCAAGCATAGAGACAGAGCGCATTTATTATAATCTGAAAACCACGCTCAGGCTGCCTTCTTGTCATATTACTATAAGAAATGCATTGGAGGGGGTCGTAATCGGTGACAACATATGCTAAACAAACCAACAAAAACAAACCATTCATTATTTTTAACCATTTCAAAGAATTATTTCACCTGTCGCCGATTACGTTCCCCTCCAATGCATTTCACAGGGGCGTGCCCCCGTTTCTTGACTCCACCCCCACGTCAAACCTGTGCCATAAAGATGCAAATGATTTAGTAGGTTTGAGCATGAAAAATATGTGGCAAAGATAAAATAGGATTACAGCTGTCATTGATTTTTGTAATTGATTATATTTTTATTTTTGCACTACTTTATTTTATTTTGCAATTCTTTATTTTTGTTTGCGAAACATTTTTTTATTGCTCAATTCTTTTTTGTGTTTTGCAAAACTTTATTTTTGTGCAAAACTTTAAGGCATTAATTTGACTGCATATACTTCCTTTCTCAAGATCCACAAAGGTACTAAAAACATATGTAAATCAGTTCATGTGATTACAGTGGTTCTACCTTATTATAAAGTGACGAGAATATTTTTTTGTGTGCCAAATAAAACAAAATAACTTCAACAATATCCAGTGATGGCCGATTTCAAAACACTGCTTCAGAGCGTTACGAATCTTGTGTCGAATCAGTGATTTGGATCGCGTATCAAACAGCCAAACTGCAAAAATCAATGACTTTAGATATTAAGTCTTTTTTTCTTGGCACACAAAGTATTCTCGTCGCGTTATATTATTAAGGTAGAACCACTGAACTCACATGAACCGATTTAAATGTGTTTTTAGTACCTTTATGGATCTTGCGAGGTGACTGACATTGCTGGCAATGCATGCCTCACTGAGCCATCAGATTTCATCAAAAATATCTTAATTTGTGAGTAATTAATGACATTATTTTCATTTTGGGGTGAACTAACCCTTTAAATGTGACATTAACAATCGTTAAATTATAATTATCACGATAACTTTTGATCAGGCATTACCACCTGGGTCCTAAAGGAGACCCGATTCCTGGGGGAATGCAATCAAATACCACATTTGATTGCATGTTTGGGAGCAACAACCAAACCTGTGTGGACAACTATGGAGGGAAAGCTCTTTCAGCCTCCAAAATGATGAGACAGCCTTTACTAGACAAACAGTGAGGCCACGTAACCCAGAAACTGCACACTGGACGCACAGGCAGCCAACTGAGCCACAAGAGCATGCAGAACGGTCAGACTGAGAACATAACTATGGCAGAAATGTTGAACAACACACAAAGAAAAGAAATTTTGAAATTCAACCTACTTTGGTTAGTTTACAATGCATGCTAAGGAGGAATAGCAAGGATCGGTTTCTCTTTATTTCATGTTTGCTTGTGGTTACGCTGCACATTCCTCAAGAGAGGGGGTAACATGTGGTGGAAAAGACTTGTTTGAACAGCCCCCTTTTGAAAGGCTTCAGACTTATCTGCCATTGAAATAAAGCTTTGCCACAATTTATTTTTTATTTGAACAGTTGACAAAAAAGGTAGAAGGCTGAAGGTCAAGGATGAGACAGCATATAGTTTGAATTTAGCTCAATTTGCCAACGCATCAAGATCTCAGCAGACACAAGGGTTAGGAAGCACAAACTGAAAAGACAAACATCATCTGAACTATACACGACTTTCCCTGACCGACATACTGAAGAGAAAGAAACTGTCTCAAGGGTTAAACTTATACATGAAAGCAGATTTCCACCTTGAGACCAGAGAAACAAACAAGACACGATGAGTGCATCAGATGTGACCAAATAGGCGTCAACACATTTAAACCAACAACACCGTGTCTACACCGGAAGCGACAGCGTGAGGCTGTCCACACAGGATGCGACAAAGCGATCGCTGCAAATCCATTTGTTCCTCGTGTCAAAAGTAGCACAAGCGCGTGAAGTACATCGGAAATGGAACAGAGCAGCAGTTGTAGAAATGTCTCGATTCAATCTGATTTTTTTTTTTAAATCCTGTGGCTGTGATTCCATTAAATGTGTTGAGGGTGAAGCGTGACGCTTTTTTCATGAGTTTCTTCCATCTCGGAGCTGCTCCGTTCATAGAAGCCTTGCACTAGGCATTTGGTACAATACACAATGCATTTTATTACAAAAAAAAATAATCTAAATACTGGATTGACAAAATAACTGTTAATGACAGCCCTAAATCAGTTTACTGTCGGTATTTGTTGCGTTGCTTCGCGCCGCATCCAGTGTAGACAGCATCACCGGTTATAATGGATTCTATTTACTTTCGCCTCGTCACTCACATCTGGTGTAGACACGGTGTCAGGAACAGTGGTGATTTTTTCAGAAGCTCCTCCTGATGATGAGTCAGCATGTCAACTGAAATCAGGTCAAGTTCTTGAATGGTGCACATGAAGACATCCAAGTTTGGGAAGTTGGGGGAAAAAAATACTTAAATTGTACATTTTTATCTTCTAGCAATCATGAGAGGCAATAGAGTCTGTTTATACAAGTTCAGTATCCTTTGGTTTTTCATGGGGGATGCATTCCTTGTGTCCTTCTGTAGATTCGAATAAACCAAATTCGAGAAGTTCAAAAGGGCAAACAGTAAAATATGACTTGGCAACTGTAATCACGCAGTTGAAAAACAGCGACCGCTTATGTACACTATTGAATCCAAATGACTAAATGAAATGACAAAAGACTGGGATTACATGAATTTGAAGGAAGATTCTGACCGCTGGGATAAAATAAGCTTATTCAGATGGATGTGAAATTCATGCTCTGCATTAGAGTGGAAAGATGAGTTCACACCAGCCTAACCTGTGGTCAGAGGCAGGACTGTGTGAAGACCTCAGCTCAAGGGATCTGTTCCTGGAAGCGACGTGTTCACTTTCAACAATCACCAACAGCAAAGTGCATTTGTGATCACTTGTGTAAAAAGTTGGGATATACCAAGTGGTAAGTTTTTTTTTTTTTTTTTTGGGGGGGGGGGGAACTAAAAGCACACTTAGTAACAGTGTAATGAACAGACTCACAAAAGGTGTGCAGAGTTTTCTTTAGATTTCAAACGCTCATCATTCAAACCACTTATTTAACAATTTAGCTCATTTGATGATTCTTTCAGCTACCAACAAAGGTAGTAGTCTCAGCTCCATTTAACTTCAGATATCACTATTTTACTGTTGAGTTATTAAATACATGTAGATGCTGATGTCAGTGGTACTTCTATTGTGTGGAAAACAGAATTTAAGTGCAAAAAAAAAAAAAAAAAAGTCCAAATGAAATAAGGTCGAGCATAGTACTTGTAGAACTTTATTCATTGTTGTGCTTTAACCTTGGGTCATTTCCTTTCAAAATATCAATTTAAATGGAACAGAAATTGTATGCAAATGGGGAATGAAAAAAAAAAACTCAAAAATCAACTAAATACAATCAGGTATAATATTGATGATGCAAGGTGTCTGAAACAGACGCAAACATGATTTGTTGTTTGTGCGCATCTGCGGTTGCTCTTTAGGCAACACAGCTAATTAACTGCAGTAAGAGACATTTCTCGCTACCCATTCTGAGATGATATCCTCAGAACTGCACACGAAGCCTCAACATGCATATCACAGGCTGACTGCTCGGAGCGGGCTAACATACAGAATGAGATGCAGATGTATCTCAACTGCTCCCTCTCAAACTTGGCAGGAGTGGCTCAGTACTTGCTGCTCTACTGACATCAAAAGGCAGTCAGTGGACAGTGGATACACTTTATTCATATGATACAGGAAAAGATCAAACAGAACTAATTAAGGATGGCGAGAGGGGACAAAAAGTCAATGTTCATGATGGAGTCGCGGACATCATTGGTCCATCATCTCGCCAGCACGAACGTGTGAAAGTACACAGAAAGCCTAAAGAACAAGCGCAATCCTCCCCGGGGAGCTGATCAAGGTGACCGTCGCCAAGATTTAAATTTTTTGCATTTTTTAATACTTTTAAAACTTAAATATCTCCAAGAAATGTGCAAACGATGCACATCCGCATTTTAAATCGACCAGTTTTATATTTTAACGTGCACAAAGCTTTTGTAATCATTTATATTCTAAAGCGCATTAAAATTGTAAGATAGTCATTCTAATCCTACACCCAAAACAACAAACAAAAGAAAAAAAAAAAAAAAACACACTGAAGGTCAAACAAAGCCAATTTTAGTTTTTTTTTTCCTTTTTTTTTTCCTTTCTTGTTTTGCTTTTTACCAATTCAGCACACTGCAGCACCCTCTCGGGCTATCTTTTTTCCCCATGACTCAAGTGTAATCTGAAGCATCAGGATTGAGAGAGAAATGGGGGAGAGAAGAGGTTGTTGTGGTGGAGGAGTTGTTGAGCGTCTTGTCGACAAACTCCTACATTGAGATCTACACAAATTTTGGTAACTTGCTGGTGTTGGGCCACTTTGATGCTCTAGTCAAAAATTTAACAGGCTCCACTTAACTGCTGCAAATTAGGCCGACAATTCTCCTTGCTAAAAGGCAAAACACTTCATATTTTTTCTATGCCATTTAAAAAAAAGATTAAACAAAAACAAAAAAGAAAGAAAAAGAACGATTTTCTCCAGCAGTCCATCAGCCTCAACTGGTTTGAGTTCTTTCAGCGGGGATCCACTCTGGCCAGACAACATGAGGCTGTGAACAAAAGCAGTGATTCAGGTCTGTCTCTCCGAACTGGAGCGTTCTGCAGTGCTAACATTTCTCCCCTCAACTTCTCCAGACCCGAGCAAGGCCGTGTGCGGAGGGGGAAAACACTATTACAGGAAAGTCTTTAGATACATCTCATGTCTTTTCCTCTTCCAAAAAAGAAAGAAAGAAAAAGTTGGAAAAGCTGGCTCTCTGGAATAGCAGGGTTAAGGAAGGGAGGACAATCGTGAAGTTGGGCAGTGTTCCTGTCTAGACACGTGGTTGTGTGTGTGTGAGATTGTATGCGTGCGTGTCTGCATGTAAACGTGTGTTTGAATGTACGTGTGTGTGTGTGTGTGTGTGTGTGTGTGTGTTGTATGAGCATGGTTTCTACAGCAGGTCCACACGACGGTAGTACAGCAGGTAGGCGGTGCGCTCTGCAGTCTGCTTCACCACCTGATGCTGATTGATGATCTTCACTGCCTGGTCATCAATGCGCAGCCAGCCGTTCAGACCAATGTGGAAGACATCTGTAGTGTAGTGGCCACCTGTGGCACTGTTCCCATGGTGATAGACGACTGCAGGAAGATACAAAGGATTTAGCATGTACAACATTTATTTCCAGGGCTTGACATGAACTTTGGAAAACCACTAGCCAAAGTGGCTGGTGAACAAAGTTACTAGCAACTCTGCATTTTCACTGGCCACAATTTTGACAATATAATGGGGAAAAACTGCCATAAAGATATTTTTAATATCTCATAATTTGGCAGCAGGTATATTAGAAATTTATTACAAATTTAAAGCTTTTTAAGACCTTTTTAAGACTTAAATAAAAATGAATACCGTATATTAGGGCTGTGCAATATTGACAACAAAAAAAACAACATCTCGATATTATCAAAAAGTATGTTGATAATAACATTTTCATTAAGGGGCAATATTTTCCACCTTTCACTTCCAGGGGCATTTTTACCTATATATGGGCATTTTTTCTGAACTTATTAGATGTAAGCATCTCCTTTTATGGCAAATTCTAACATTCAAATTAAAATCAATTGGAATAATAACAGTATAGGGCTGTTACTAATCAAATGAAATCATTATCAACAAAATGCAGATTCAGTCAGTAAAAAAAAAAAAAAGCTGTCTGATGCAAGTGCTATTCTGCTGGGGTTTCATTTTGAAATTCTCACTGGTGAAAAAAAAGAAACAATACTGACAATATATATTGTATCTAATAAAATGTAACCCTGTTAACTTTTGTATTTAACCATCATATAAAATAAATATCATTTCAATCATGCTTATATTTGGGGAAAACGGCACTCTTGCTCATGTGATTTTGTAATACAACTACATATGATATAAATATTACACAAAAGCTTATTTGGGCAAACATGCTCATGTATCTTAAATTTTGGGGGCATATAACAAAGCATGACAAACTCGATGTCAGCTCTCACAGTTAAAACAATTATGATTTCATCATAGACCGATGATACACATCACACCCCTACACACAAGAATGAACTTACAACTGAACTGACATTTACCCATTTTCTTCTGCTTTTCATAACCGTTTTATGTTAACTAAAAGCATTAACTGACTGTGTTTACGTGAATACTCGCCAAGACCAGCATTTTGATATCTGACTGTATAAGCACAATGTCAGCGAAAAAACATAATTCTGAGAGGCGGCTTTAAATACACGCACTTTGGGTGTGAGCAAGAGAAAAATTATGTGCAATACATGCCAAAATTCAAGACCTGTAACACAAATTTGCCAAATCAATACCAGTAACTTTTAGCACATGTGTGGCTAAATGATGGGGAAACCTTGACGAATGAAATGACCACTTGTTTATTACACAAGCCCTGCACATTATTAAGGGATTTGATGGGTTCTTAACCTACGTTTTTACATAAATATGTAACTACAAGCACCTGGAGTGCATGTTAACAAAACACGCTTCACAGGCCAAAATACTGTAAACAACCTTTAGACAGATTTAGGCTCTTTATAAACCTCTACATCGAAAGTATAAACTAACACAAACAACATCATGGTATCAGTGGCCCTCTAACATCCACAGGGAAAACGGCAGAATACAGTCTTAATAGGACACGTGCACTTTCTTATTGCAGTAAAGGCTTGGCTGGCAGTAAAGTTTACCGTAAGGATAGGTGAAATATCTTGTGTGCTATATCGCAGGCAGTTAAATGAAAAGTTGTCTCTATTTTCCACCCATACCAGATGTTCAAACATGGGGAGAATAGTCAAAAAAAGAGGCTTAAGGCAAATGTATTGGTATGGCAACTGTTGCTAGGGGTTGCTGGACAAGCTACTTCTTGACAAGCAGGGAGCCATTTTTTCCCTTCAGAAAAGAAAATAAACGCTGAAAGCAAATCACTCTTGGAGATGCGGAAAAAGGTGAAAATCTCCCGTAAAGGAAGGCCATGTGTGTTTAAACAGGTCAGTGAGTCATGTGTGGTGGCAGAGGCAAGAAAGACAAGGCCTAACTGGTCGGCATTAGGAAGGTGCTAGAAGGATGGAGGTGTACGTCTTGACAGCTCGCTGGAAGCCATAATAAAAGTATTTGCACAAAGGCCTGTCATGTAATCTCATATAAACAGGATTAGTATCAAACTGTGGAAAGGGTCCAAAAGACAAATCACCGGCAAGGAAACGTTACACCACGCTGTATCCACCTTATTCTGCAATGCGGAAGTAAGCCATTTTCTGTGAATGTGATTTCCAAGTTCATTAGCCCCTATAGCTAAATAACTAGAAAAACAAAGTGAAGTTAACAGTAAATCTTTTTACGCAACAAACCAATGTGTTTATCGCCATTACAATTAGGGGTGTAACAAAATGATACGTAATACAGAGCTAGTTTTATCCAAGGCTCAGCTTACTGTACTTGATAAGGTATAATTCACCCAAAAAAGTAAATTAATTATGATTAGAAAAACTGTGATTGATTTCCCTGATCATCTAAAGCGGTGGTGGAACAGCACTCCTCAAACTGAAAGCGCAAACATTTAAAAATCACCATAATCGCAATTAGTTTTAGGAGTATGAATATTCAAAATGTTTTAGATGTTTATTCTTATATGTATAGTGCATTGTGGAACATAGCGAGTACCAGGAGAGTTTTGTGGGTGCTGATAATAATAAATATTTTAAAAATAAATAACCTCTCAATTTTGGCTTAAAATATCACACTAGTATCGTGAGTTCAGTATCGCGACATGCGTGTATTGTTACACACCTAATGACAATACATTATATAATAAAAATATAATATAATAAAATATAAAATATAATTAAAAATAATATGGTAAGAAACACCAGGTTGCAATATGCAGCATAAGAGGTTTTGTACAGCCAAAAATAACTCGAAGTGGAGGACTCCGGAAGCCAGAAACATTCGATTTATATATTTACTGTGTCTGCTTTTACATAAAAAAATAAGGTGGATAGTCACAGAGACTGCCTAGAATATATTAATCAATGCACCAGAAAGCAAAGTCATAATGTGTAGTCGTAGTAGTATCAAAGTAGTAGTAAATTATATCAACATAATCAAATAATAATGTAACAATTGTGAAAAGCCTACATCCTGTTGTCTGCTTATTGGTTAATTATATCATTCTATATATAATAAAGGAATAAAAAAACAACACATACCTGCAAAGAGCCTGTAGGTTCTTTGGCCTTTAAAAGTCTTGCCCCGCACCCCCGGTGACAAGAGATCTGAAAACCATGAAACATTTTAATATACAACAGCATAACTTACAGATGGCCAAGTTCAACTATTAAGATGTTCCATTTTGCTAGTTCTGAGAAAAAGCACAAAAAAGAAACACTCAGTGAATGTAGAATGCCTAATAAATTGAATCCAGATTTGAATAGTGTTCAGATGGACTAACATTCAGACTGATATTTAGTGACTGACATGTAGCCTACTTTCATAAGCAAGAAACCATTCACAATAGAGAAGTCTTTATGCTACTCCATTAGTGCTCTTGTTTATTTTGGTCAGGCTCATATTTAGTGGGGGGGCCTGGTCTCTTTGTTGGGAGCAGAATTGAGAGCACATGCAAAGTATTGCTCAAACAATTTCTCACTCTCACACAAAAACATTACAATAGAGGTTTGTGAAGTGAAACGAAACTGAGGGAAAGATTGGGCCTGCATAGTGCATGTGCACAAAACAATGAAAAAGTGTGGTTGATAGAGACTCCAAAGAAAAACGAGCTGCTCTAAATGAACAAAGACCATATCAGATGGGCATGCCACAGTTAGCCTATAACATGCTTTGTAAACAATTTACTTTTGCGTAATTCCAATACACACACATTATATATATGAAAAAAATTAAATGAGCACCTTTACTGATCTCCAGATCAACAGGGTAATCAATATTCTTGACCAGTTTTTGACATCCACCGGTCTTCTCAAAGACAAATCTCTTGAGGTGAAGCACCAGCACTGGAGGAAGCTCTTCAAGAGTCACTCTCCGGCTGATCTCAATCTAAAAGCAGAAAAAGACAGAGGGAATGAAATCAGAATTCAACATCAACAAGAAAATCAGAAGCAAATTTAAAGCATGTAACCTTGGATGTTTAAATGCTTTCTCCGATCCCTTCAAAATAAGATTAGCAATTTGTACACTGTAAAAAATATTTGTAAATTTAACAATACTGTAAAAATGCTATGGTAAAAATCTGTTAATTTATTAACGGCAAATTCCCTTACTATGTATGGTGAAAACCTAATATCTAACAGGAAATTAAGTAATTTTACAGTAAAATACTGTTAAAATGTACAGAAATTAACATTCAAATTTATAAAAAAAGAAAAAGAAAAAAAAAGTAAACTGATATTCCCACAATTCCTGTGTGAGAATTTATATTTGATGTAGGTTATAGTGTTGTCACAATACTGGAATTTCTAACTTCGATACGATACCTTGAAAATTATCGACATTTGATACCATGGAAAGCTATACTGTATACTGTAATAGATATTTTAATATTTCTTTTTTGTCCATCCATTGAAAGCCTAGGCAATCAAAATTTTCTTCTAAAGAGATCACTTTATATGATAAAGCTTTTTTCATATATAAACAATCAATTACCATTACAAATATTTCACACATTTTTACAATTGGAAAATATATAAATTGTTTGGTACAACAATACAAATAAAATAGACTGCTTTATTTTTGTCCATGTAGGTCTAATAGTATTCAGAAAAGAAACTGAATAAAGAAACAAAGTCATCAAATTTAACATTGGATAATCTTCATTGTAAAAATTAAATACAGATTAATCAATTAAAGTTACACAAGTTAATCAGTCAAGAGCAGTAAGCATGGAAGCTGGCACTGCGTTCACTATGTCAACTGCATGTGACAGCTCAAATTGTTGAATAAAGTCGTTATTTTTGTTTTGTTTTTGTGCACAAAAATTAATCTCGCCGCTTCATAACTTTAAGGTTGAACTACTGTAGTCACGTTGACTATTTTAATGATGTCTTTAATACCTTTCTGGACCTCAAAAGGTGCAATGAAATTGATGCCTGTGTGTGGATCAGAAACCCTCGGATTTCATCAAAAACATCTTAATGCATGTTCCGAAGATAGATAAAGGTCTTACGGGTTTGGGACGACGAGGGTGTGTAATGATACAAAACTTTGAGATGACAGAAAATTTATGAACTAAAGATGAACTGATTGGTAATTTAAACAACAATCTATTATGGGAACTTGGAAATTTACATCACTAATTTGATTTTTGTTTACATTTTATTCTTGGTAATCACCATCAATAATGTACATTTGAGTTTTATTACATCTTATGATTTTAAATTAATGTTTATTACATTATTATAGTGTCACATGAGAAACTGCACATCAGAATTGAGGGACAGACAAAGATCCAACACATGCAGACAACTACAGATTTGTTTACACCTGGTATTAAAATCCATCTCAGTTATGAAGGGGAAGACACAGCAGCAGTATAGGGCAACATCGTTACACTAACACCCTAACAAATAACTAACATTGACATGTCTGTGGGAAGATGTTTACAGTTAATGATTCACACCTCCTGCTTGCTCTTAGTGGTGTAGCCCTGAACGGACTCCCGTGCCACCAGTACCTCCAGGGCCTCCTGGACTGTGCGTATCTTCTCTGATTGGATGTCCAACTGCAGCGTGAAGAAGGGCTGCAAGGTGGCCGACTCTTTTGAGCTCTGCTGGTATACCACAGACCTAAAAAAAAAAAAAAAAGTTTTAGAAAAGTGGGGAGTGTGACCAATTTTAGAGGTAATAAGTAAAACATTTACTCTGTTACAAGAAAAAAATAAAAGATACAAAAAATTAACAAATTTTAAAATCACATTGTCTAGGGCAATTATAAATAGGGCTACTATAAATCTGAAAGCCCCAAACTGTATGTTTCTGAAAAGGAAAGCAAAAGAAGGGCTTAGCTACGCAATTAAATTCTCCATCAGGCTACCAAAGATGCCATAGCCAAACCATAGCCCCAAACTAAGAAAAGAGGCTTCATCTAATCCTTGACGCCCCCACAGGTTCATGCGTCTGCGTTTCTGCAGCCACCAAAATTAGCTGGGCTGCGGTGGTGAGCCACAAGGCATGTTATTCTGCAGTGAAATGTTTGTAATGGCTGTAGCCACACAGCTTGGAGCATCATCAGGACAGCAGGATGGGCTGAAGATAACACCAAACTTACCAAGCACTTGTGTCATACCACAATGAGCAGTGTGAGCCAATGAAAAGGCCAAACCTGGTGTCATGGCTTTACTTTTCCACAAGTTTATTTTTCTTGCAGAAGTGCTGCATATCTGTCCACCTCTGTGGTTTAATGGCTCACAGAGGTCAGGTGTCTCACACAGAAACTGTTAAGGCCCTGATATACCAAATCAAAGTTTGTTCATTTTAAGAGTTTGAAACAGCTTGTCAATGAACACTTTTCGGAAAAGTTTGCTCTGGCTGGTAACACCTTTAAACTACATAAGTAGGTGTGCTTTGGGACAGCTTTGGAGAGGAACTCTTCTCTGGTTTCATTTCTTCTGTTCAGTTCGTCAAGATCAGACTTGAGTAAAAACATGAATGGACTGAAGATCTGCATTATAACAGAAATTGAAGCTGTAATTCTAATCAAAAGCAACACTGACATTTTTTTTTTCTTTTACGCCTAATACTGTACAGGTGCTGGTCATATAATTAGAGTATCGTGAAAAAGTTCATTTTTTTATTCTAAATTATTTTTAAAAAATGAAACTTTCATATATTCTAGATTCCCTATATGTAAAGTAAAACATTAAATTTTTATTTATTTTTTAATTTTTATGATTGGAGTGAAAAGTGAAAGTCCAAAATCCAGTATCTCAAAATATTAGAATATTTCCTAAGATCAATCAAAAAAATGGATTTTCAAAACTAGACCGATATTCGGTAATGCGATAAATCGCGATAATGAATATGCACGATATTGTAATCGTCGGCACTTCAGAATACCGTAAATGATCATTTATTACCAATTATTAATTTTTTATAAGGCAATTAAGAATACTTTACCCATCAATCGTATAAAATGCACAACACCGCTGTATTCTGCGTCAAAAGGACACGCGCTCAGATGTAAACAATCCCAACGTGCACGAGAAGAACATGGCGGAACCAGTGAAGGAGACGAGCTGAATGAAAGTGCGCGTTCACTCTGACAGCAGAGGGCGCTGATGGAACAGCAGCATGCAGCGGTAACCACGGAAACCATGCAAACAAAGTAACTGCGCTAGTGAAGTTTTTAAAATGCTTCAAACAGCCATTCATTTTTTTGTAATCTCAGTGTTGTTCATCACAGCACGAAATACTGAATATTTAAAAAAAAGACTTAAAAGGATATTTATTTTCAAACCTAAACATTTTTATATTTTAATCTGGACTACAACATGTGATTAGAAATGTTCTGATTATTTGTTATTGTTCAGTAAAACTTTGAAAACATACAGCTTCATTAGTTAACGTTAATTCGTTATCACTAAACTGACAATAAAAATACTTATAAAGTATTAATTATTATTAATTAATGTTTATTTCTTAGTTACTGTTTAATAACATTACTAAAATCAAAATAACTTATTTAATGGACCCGAGATAAAACTAACAATGATCAGTTGTTTCTAAACTAACATTAACAAAAAAAAAAAAAAAACACTTTCTGTAACAAATGTAGCTATTGCTCAATCTTAGTTAATGCATTAAATAAAGTGTTATCTGTTGTTCTTTATAGCCTAATTCTTTTGCATTTTAATCCGTTTGAAAATTTCAGGTCAGAGTTGTTTTGTTTTATTACAAAAAGAGTTCTTAAACCTGTTAAACTATGACAAAAATGGTTTTGCAACTTATTTTAATATCATGATAATACCGTATACCGTGATAAAAGCTTCATCAATCAGCCTGTGGCACTGCTGAGGCACTATTGAGCCTTCAGTTCATCTGTATATTGTTGGATCGACTGTTTCTCATCTTTCTCTTGAAAATATCCCATAGATTCAAGGGTCAGGCATGTTGGCTGGCCAATAAAACACAGTAATATCATGGTCAGCAAACCATTTGGAAGTGTTTTTTGCACTGTGGGCAGGTGCTAAAGTACTGCTGGAAAAGGAAAGCAGCATCTCCATAAAGCTTGTAAGCAGATGGAAGCATAAAGTGCTCTAAAATCTCCTGGAAGATGGCTGCATTGACTTTGCACTTGATAAAACACAATGGAACAACACCAGCAGATGTCACGGCCCCCCAAATCATTACCAACTTCAGAAACTTCCCACTAGACTTCAAGCAGCTTGGATTCTGTGCCTCTCCAGTCTTCCTTCAGACTCTGGGACCATGATTTCAACATGAAAGGCAAAATGTACTTTTATCTGAAAAGAGGACTTTCGACCACTGTTCACTCTCCAGTTCTTTTTCTCCTTAGCCCAGGTAAGATGCTTCTGATGTCGTTTCCGTTTCAGAAGTGGCTTGGTAGTCCTTTTCCTAAGGATGCCCAAGTGTGGTGACTCTTGATGCGCTGACTCCGGCTTCATTTGACTCATTGTGAAGCTCTCCCAAGTGTCTGAATCTGCTTTACTTGACAGTATTCTCAAGCTTGTGGTCATCCCTGTTGCTTGTGCACCTTTGCCTACCCAATTTCTTCCTTATAGTCAACTTTGCATTTAATATGCTTTGATACATCACTCTGTAAATAGCCACCACATTCAGTAATGACCATCTGTGATTTACTCTCTTTGTGGAGGGTGTCAATGATTGTCTCCTGACCATTGCCAAGTCAGGAGTCTTCCCCATTAGTGTGGTTCCAAAGAACAAGAGATAACCGGAATTTATACTGTAGGGATGGTCATTGAATGAAACTCAAATGTAAATATTCTAATATTTTGAGATACTGGATTTTGGACTTTCATGAGCTGTACGCTCTAATCAATAAATTGGAAAAAAAAAAAAAAAAAAAAAAACGTTTGAAATGTTTTACTTTATATGTAGGGAATCTAGTATAAATGAAAGTTTCATTTTTTTAAATAATTTACAATGAAAAAATAAACTTTTTCACGATATTCTAATTATATGACCAGCACCTGTAAAGCTGCTGGCATTTAAAGGGATAGTTCACCCAAAATGAAAATTATCCCATGACTTTCCCTCAAGCCATCCTAGGTATATGACCATCTTTTTTCAGACGAACACAGATATTTAAAAATATCCTGGCTCTACCAAGCATTATAAATGTAGTGAACGGGGGGCATGTTTTATCCCAAAAAAATGCATCTATCCATCATATATATAATCCATATGGCTCCAGGGGGTTAATAAAGAGCTTCTGAAGCAAAGTGGTGTTTTTGTAGAAAAATATCCATATTTAAAAACTTTATAAATTCAAATAACTAGCTTCTGCTAGATGACTGTATGCATACTGTGCAAGTCAACTTGTGCTAAATGAGCAACCCCTAATGCGATGTATGACGGAGGATGTAGGAGCTATCGTAAGCTTAGACGTCTCTCGCGGTTCAAAAAAATAGGGCTGTGAAACAAACTGAAGCTCCTCATATCAAAATCCTCCGACGTTTGTCTTTAAAATGTGTCATTTTAGATATCTAATTCGTGACCAGTTTTTTTTTTTTTTGCTCTATCCTCTGAGCTTCCGCGTTTGTCATTACATCGTGCATTGGGTCAGAGGTTATTCTTCCCCCGCAAATCGATGCATACAGCCATCTGCCTGAAGCTAGTTATTATAGTTAATAAAATAATTAAATACAGATTTTCCCCCTGGAGCCATATGGATTATATTTATGATGGATGGATGTATTTTGTTTGGGCATCAAAGCAGGCCCCCCTTTCACTACCATTATAAAACTTGGTAGAGCAAAGATATTTTAAATATATCTCCGATTGTGTTTGTCTGAACGAAGATAGCCATATACACCTCAGATGGCTTGAGGGTGAGTAAAACATGGGATAATTTTCATTTTTGGGTGAACTTTAAAGTGTTACATAAACATGATGTGACTTGGCCGAATTGCACAAAATGTGCTAACATATCCACACTGCTATGATTGGATGCTTTCTTAACTGCTGTTTTCCCAACAGTCATTTCTGTTGTGGGTTTATTTTGAGATGAAAGCACACAGCACATATTTTTTTTACATATTGATATAAATGACGCACCCAGCATCATGGGCAGCGCCGGGATGTTCGATGAACTTCTTTTTACTCCTAAGCGAAGAACAAAAACAAAAAACAAAAAACAAAACAAAAATTGTGTCATAAGTATATCAGGGCCTTTAGGAGGGCAATGACTCTACAGCAGTGGTTCTCAAGATATTTCAGGTCAGGTCCCAACTTTTAAGTTATGTAGAATAGTACATAGGAGCTTTTACATTGGGGATACACAGAGGACCAGCCTGAGAATCACTGCTCTACAGTATCTAGTAGTAGCTGACATGGAAACATGCATTCAAAGCCCACCTGATGTGGCCACCGAATATGTCGGTGATAGGTGTGCGGATGAAATCTGCCTGCCGGGTGATGGAGGTTTTGTTTCTGGGTCCAACCTGTTCCCACTCATCATCACTGCCTTCTTCCTTCTCAGCAGGGTCTTCCTCCACACCAGGCTGAGACTCAGGCCCATTTGGTGTGGGGGCTTCTACTCAGAGACAGAAACAGACATCTAGTTAACATGAAGCAATCAGAAACCATAGAGAAATAAAATCAAGAGGGGGCAGGACACCAGCCTAGGGACAATTTCTCTCGCAAACACTGTAGAAATCAGAAAAGAACATACTTTCTTCTTGTGGAGAGATAAGTTTCTTCAGTGCCAGCATTTCCTCATGCAGTCCGTTTAAAATAAAACCAAGGTACTCCTCCGCATCCTCTTGGCGACCCTGAGAGAAAGACCGGGAGATCATTAATACATGACAGACTTTCATCCACCACACCTCAAGCTACATTCTTTTAATGGGTTTCAAACCAAAAGCAGTTACCAGTCAGACAATGACTAAGCTTTTGAATGAAGGTACTCCCTCCAGATATACTGGCATCCAACGCACCATAATGTCTAATAAGATAACCAAATTATAATAACTGCAATGCTTATTTCTCAGTTAAACTGGAACAAGAATGCATTCTGATATTTTAATCACCTGCCGAAATTATCCACTTTTAAAAATAAAGGTCCAAAAGGTTCTTTATAGTGGAAAACAGTTATTCAGATTAAAAATGGTTCTTTTAAGAACCGTTTACAGTAAGGCTGCTGCATGTTCACCAAAGTGTTTTTTTTTTCAGAGGCTAGCATATTTTTCCAATTGTTCTTAACGGCAGGAGCATAAGGCGCTCATCGACTATTTCAAGCAGAAGCACTGAACACTTGGCATTTTACAAGTCGCTGAGAGTTCAAGAATGTTCAACTTTGTGTAAAACGCAGTGCTCACCACTGTCACTTTTTACCCAATCACAGTGGAGGAAGGGCAGCACAAACAACACCAACCAACCACCACATTCTACAGTCTAAGGTTCTTTGGGGAACCCAAAATGGCTCTTCATTGCTGCTAAAACACCCTTCTGGAACCTTCATTTTTTAAGAGCGTAGGCAACAAGGGATGTGCCCATCCTTAGTATACTGCCTGCTAAGCCAGCATTGTTCAGACACGTCGTTCTTCCACATCCGGAAGACTGTATCCACAGATTCAGCTCATTAATGGCTGAAGAATGCCATAACTGAGGGCTTTATCTTTCTGCTTTGATCTGTTCATTAGAGGTTCCTGACACACTCCTTCCTCAATGTTAGTGAATGTGCAGACAAATACAAACAGCGATGGAACAGGAAGGTCCTGTCCTCAGGTGTGCCAAGTACTGGTGTCTTTATGAAACTAAGTGACTAATAAATAGGGTTGGGAATTGTGAGAAATTTCCCGGTTCCGATTCCGGTTCTGCCTAATGATTCCGGTTCCATTAAAATAATTAAATAACTATTAAAAAAAAAATAGTAGTAAGGGAAAAATGCACAATACTCGACTCAAACAGTCCTTTTTGTGTAAAATTAATTTAACAAACTGTTAATCTTAACAAATTCGCTAACACTTTTCAATAAGGTTCATTAGTTAACATTAGTTAACTACATTAACATGAACTAATAATGAACTGCATTTATACAGCATTTATAATCTTTGTTAATGTTAACTTCAACATTTACATTATTACAATCAAGAGTTGTATGTGTTAACATTAGTTAATGCACTGTGAAGTAACATGAACAAACTCTCAACGGCTGTATTTTTATTAACATTAACAAAGATTAAAAAATACAGTAACAAAGGTATTACTGATGGTTAGTTCATAAATGAACCTTATGAAGTGTTACCACAAATTATGGAAAGGATGCTTGAACACACATGTAAGATGTCAGACAGGTGAAACAATATTCAAAAGTTGGATTCATAAAGACTTGTTTCTGACAGAATGATTCATTGATAAGACACATTTTTGACAGTAAATTTGTTGCCACCAAGTGGCGTAACAATGCAATCGATACAGTCGTCATTTTCAAAACAGAAGGTAATTTATTATACATAAACATCAGCGTTTCTATCTAAATAATAAACTTTTGTATACTTCTGTTATAATTGGAACAGGCCCATTTGTCACACAGAAATAATGATACTGTGCTTTTGAAAAGACTGTGAAGCTGTTTATATAACTTAAACATTACAACTCTCTTCAGATCAACGGCAGCGCGAACGCAGGTTTGAATGTTGCCATTTTACTTTTGTCAAAGGTTTAATATACAGGGGCGATCATGTGGGTGATGAAATCGAGAACGCAATCTTTTAAAGATTAATCGTGCAGGTTTGGGCACGTCTCTTTCTCTCTCTCTATTGAAATCTTGCGTTTATGAGTAGCGCCGCACGAGGGCTTTTCAGTGCATTCATTGCTATAATATTCAGGATGTGAGATGTCTCTATGAAAGGATACCGCACTTTGACCACCCATCACACCAGAACAGTTTTCGGAACTGAAACTTAGAAATCTTGCACGGTTCCGGTTCTTTTCAAAAAACACTACCGGTCCGGATGAGAACCGGTTCTCGGTTCCCAACCCTACTAATGAATTGTAGTCGTTTTCCTTTCGGATAAATGAGACTTTCAAAATGTGTACTGCTGGGGGGCCTCCAAAAACAGTGTTGGGGCTATATCAAGTCCCATTATACAATGGGCTTTATTGTAAACCATCCAGTCTTCATGCTGCTTACCTTCTCAGAAAGGCTTGATTTGATGAGGGTGAGGAGTTTATAGATGTAGGTGGGCTCAAAAGGAACACCCACTCTAAGGTCTTTCATTATCTTCTCTCCTGCAGCTACAAGAGAAGCAGAGGATAATAATATATATATATATAAACACAGGTGAAAAAAAAGGGAATGTAAAGACGTTGTCCTTCATTAACTCTGGACAGACATTACCTTGCTGTTTAGCCTTGGAGGGGACAGGCATATTGCTGAACTCATTCACAAGCCGAACACTACAAGACAAAAGACTATGGTCAATGAAATGAAAGCCTACCATTGCCCGTAAACAGACTAATTCTTTGGAAAGCAGGATCCCTTTAACTTCAAAGGCCACACTCCAAATGTTTAAAGCAATTTATTAATGTGGCAAACAGACAATACCAAAAGAAAAGTGAAAGTGAATTTGGTCCAAAAATTTCACATTTAAACAATTGAATTTAGCAAAAATTACATTTATGCATTTGTTGTGTTTTGCACAAACTTGATTAAAATCAACCAGAATTTTTAGCTATGGTCAAGTCTGAACATTTCAAATGAGTTACCATCCAGTTGAGATGGTTTGATTTGATTATTCCAAAAGATATTATCATTCATTTATTATGAACGATAAGTCTGGCATCAGTGTTTAAACAGATGCTTCCCATTATAAAACATGAGTTAAAAACAAAACACTAAAAACCTGTAATGCTCTATCATTCCGGAGATTGGATGAGCCAAGTTTGAAACCGTTGTATGCAGAGTAGACTATATTTTTCTGTTTGGCATCTTGACCAGTTGACAATTCTATTGGCATACAGTATAGTCACACCACCCATTCCTGCTTCTTATTAACATGGTCAGAAAAGTTGTTTGTGATTATTGTAGATGCAGTTGCCATGATGATAACATCAGTGGGCCACAAAAACATGGCTCAAGGGCCGCATGTGGTCCACGTTCTGAGTGTTTCATATTAAGATTGATCACATTATTGCCCCTTAAGCAGATAAAGGCTTAGAACAGATGACACATTATGACATTCCACATCCTGTTCATAAAAACACACTGTAATAACAAAATTGATATAGTAATATTAAAGAAAGAAAAGCCTGAAACTTACAAGTTATCCATCATGGGTGTGGATGTGCAGGCTCTCTGAGTCTCACTGAAAAGGGGAATAGACTTCATCAGATGATACATGGGGGGACACGCAATCAGGGCCTGCAGGGTCTAAATCTAAGAGTCAAGTGAGAATAAACAATAGGACAAGAAAGGCTTGACCAATGCAGTATTGTTTAAACAGTTCAATAAGACCGGATGAACTGAGGCAAAAAAGGATACAGCATTGATATAGCACCAGTTTCCCTTGTTTATCAGTCCTCTCGGTTGCAAAGACACTGGTTTGTGTATCAACTTCACATTCTCAATTAATTCTGATGGATGGAAAGAAAAATAAATCATGTTTGTGAATGAAACACTAGGTGTGTACAAAACCACATGTTCAAGATTAATAGGAGAGTTGCCGGAACTAGGCAGTCTTCAGAAAGACCTGTTTGATTAGTTCAACGTATTGTTTCGTAGGACACATTTACATGACTTTTTTCCATTCAAAAACATTTACCTAGAAAGTGTGTAAAGAGACAAATCTAGACAAACAACAATCACTAGTCTGAAGAATGGAAAACAATGTGATGTTCATCACTTTAACCCTGCTGATGTGACTGAAGCACATGAAGCAGACTGTAGCAAAATGAGGAGAATTTTATACCACGCCTAGGAAGGGAGACTGAAATGATGCTTCAGCTCCCATGGTAATGTGGAAATTTGAGTTTAGTAATATTTTAATAGAATTAAAGTGGCATGCATAAAATAACTAAAAAAAAAAGCAATCCTTTTGTGTTTCATTGGGCATGTTCAATGCTGCTGTGTCATGCTGGTGGGGATATTAAAAAAAAAAAAACAACACCTTTGTAACCCATTGTACTATTGTAATGTCACAGTGAAACTGGGTATTTAAAAAAACAGGTTGTTAAAACAATGTCCCAGAAGCTATTTGGCTACTGGAAAACACGGCAATATTGGTGACACCAGAGGAAAAGGAAAGGGAAAAAAAACAACAAAAAAACAAAGGAAGCATCATACAGAAGACCAGAAATGTACAAAAGCCCATTTTGATTTCATGCTGATTCTAAAATTATAGTAGCAAAGAAAAAGGAAAAAAAAAAAAAAAAAAAAAAAAAAAGAGAAATAGCAATGGTCATGTAAATCTAAATGATGTCCCTTTAATTTAAGCTTGTAGTCTTATGTGTCTGAATAGATTTTAAACCAGGCCGTAAAACATTACTAACTCAAAACAGCAGCTAGTATAGAAATCCAATCTAAGAGCCCAACAAAATGCATAAATTGCACTGTGTAGATTTACTCTGAAAACAATATATGAGGGCAGCCAATGGTCAGGAAAAGAACGGAGATTCACCTCCACTTATTGGCTGTCCAAGTGCCTTACATCAAGGGAGATTAGAGAGTGACTTAAGGAATGCTGATGGAAAGACACTTGCTGCAGATTTTTTTGTTTGCACATGTATATATGTATAACAAAAAACAGATTCACAAGATCATAAATCCTATCATTAACAGCTTTGAAGAAAAACACATCTGAAATACAGTCATATAAATACCAATCAATCAAGCAGATGCTCTTCCTGTTATGCAACAGAACATGCATTTACCCAGAAGAAGAGTCTAGAATGTTTGAGTGCCACATATGCCAATGCTGAGATCAACAGAATGTGTCCAATCATAATACGGCAAGTCGAAAACAATACACCAGGCAGCTGTTTTATAAGAGAGATTTAGAAATGATCACCATTTCTTTTCTTTTTTTTTCTTTTTTTAAAAGGTCTTGCGCAAGATCTCTCATTTGAGGAACAGTAGGGGAAACCAAGATTTAATGCAGTGGAGAGTCCCAGTGATTGTATGGAAGTAAAATAATGCCATGTGTTTTTGAAACAAAAAAACATTTTGAATTGCACTACTTGAAAAATATACATTGCATTAACCGTGCTTGTATTTTAATGCATTGTATTTTTAAGGCTTGCATTTTTATGAGCTGAAATTCAACACGGTTGTCTATTTAAGATGTGAATATTTCAATTCAAAACAGTTCACACACATTTTCATTGTTAAAAATTCAATAATCCATATTCACCTTTCAGATTTCACTTCCAAAATATTCATTCTGTTTATAAGATACAACCTATAATATACAGCAGGCAATTTTCTGTCCGTTTTATTTTGTGTCCACAAATTTAGTGGTTCAAATCTCAACATTTCACATCCGGGAACTGCAGGAAAAGCAGTAGAGTACCGAGCATAATCTCCCTCTGCTGTTAGACGACCTCACCAACAGGTGGTGCAAGCACGTGTTGAAGAGCAGAGCAACAGTTAGAGCAAGTCATTCATTAAAATGGATTTATATTAACGGAGTAAACGGTAAGTAAATGTGTGATCATCATCAGGGATAGTATATCAGCTTTTCTGCATATAAAGACACAAAAGTTGTGTTTGCATTTAATTCAATGTCTTCACTGTTACTTTCCCTGTGTAGCCTTGTAAGCAGCTTTCTCTACAGTGAACAAGATTATAACGTTATTCCCTGATGCTGATGTACAGTTCAAACATTAAAACTGAGGTAGGCATATAACTTTCCTTAATTTTATATCGCGGCTGTGCTGCAGTAGTGGGGTTTTCCTCAATACATCATACTCCAGGAAGTTCCATATTTCCACTACAGCATCATATTTAGAGTTCATATTTATTAACAGTCTAAAGGCCTGTACACACTGGGAGGAAGATCACGTGCGATTATTGATGATGTTTAACGCCTCGTGACTAAACAAAGGGCACCAATGTGAGTGTGCACACCAACACGAGAAATGCGAGGCGTAAAAGCGTCATTTTAAAAAACTAAAAAATTCCTCGGGTTTGTTTTTATGGTTTGACACGCCACATTAAAAACTAGCAGACCAATGAGAGTGGCGCTTTTGTTCACGTGCCTGGAGATGAAGTTACTTGGTGGCACTCATGCACAAAATGTTCTTGCCGAGCACACGTTGATACAGATGACGAAGAAAGTAAGTAGATGAGGAAGACCCCTACAAACTATCCCTGCGTCTCAAACAGCTCCCTAGCTTCCTAAATCGTGTATCAGTATACCGTGAAAATGAATGTGGCCGACTCTCTGATCAGTGCCCTGACTAATGAACTAGGGAGCTGATGAGATGCACGCTATGGGTGCTCTGCCAGTTATTGGCCACACCAATAGATGTGTATTATTTCTGTATTTTTACAGTTTGTTTTTTTCTTTTACATTCAAAAAAAATATAGTTGAGAATGTCTATTTCATAAATGTTTATTTGCACTACCGTTCACTTGCACTAATGTCATTGTGACATGAGATGGTAGTCAGAAACTGTAGTGCAAATGTCATATATATGCCACTTAATATCTGCATTTTTATCATCTTTAACTTTACTAATATCATAAATATGTTTATTTGCACTACCGTTAAGCACAAGCGCCACATACTGTCAGGGAGTGAATTTGCCTGTTCACTATGCGCATCGCCAGCGAAAATCGCTTGGGTGTGAACAAAAAACGTCTTGAAAAAACGCTGGTGATAAACACGTGCGATATTTGTCCCAGTGTGTACAGGCCTTAAAGTTGTGCATCACACCTTCATGCACACTTTACAGACTTTAATTCATTATCTTCAAATTCTAGAGTTTAAATTATGGTATATTTTGTGTACGATATGTACATATAACTTGACAGTTTATGTTATTCAATATCAAGAATCTAAAAAGGTGTGCATCATTTTTTAAATCACTGTATTTAGTCTATAAAGATAAGTTAAGCATTCTATATGTCCTGACGGCAGGGGAATCATACCCCATCATACCCAAGTATGACATACTGAGGGAAACACCAGTACTATTGTTTTCCAGTAGTGCAATTCAAGATGCTTTGTGTTTCAAAAACATATGGCATTATTTTACTTCCATAGATTGGTTCCAAGGTCAAGAAAACATATAGGTGTGTTGAATGAGCAGTAGCAATTGTAACAAAATCAACACCTGGGCTCTGGACAAGAAACAACACTGCTTTTGTATTTCAGATGGAGACACATACTGAACATGAATTTTAATATGATGGGTAAATACAGCACATGGGTGGGCCTTTCCTCAAGACCTGTCATGATTAATTTGAGCAAAAATATGGAGGAAGTGTGGTTTTTAAAAGAATTGTGAGCAAAGAGGCCCTGAAGTGATTAGGACCCACAAAAGGATTTACGAGTGCTGCCTGTAGATCAACAAAACAGGCTGCCGCTGCCATCTTGTGGACAGAAACATGAATCACATAGAATTAAAAGGAATTGTTCACCAATAGATAAACTTTATTCCATTATTCACTCAATGTTCCAAACCCACATTCTGTCATTTTCTTCTATGTAATGCAAAAGTCTTCAGAAAATCTTAACAATTATGCAGCTCTCTTCCATACAGCAACAGACATAATGACCGTGTCTGTCCACCACAAAAAAAGACACCTTATCAAATTTGAAAGCAACAGAACAGATGGCAAAATTGTTCAGAAGCTTCAGAAGATGTGGAATATAGCACACAAGCTAAATGGACCACTGTCATGGTGGTTTTTGGAGCTTGACAGACACGGTCCCAATGAATGGTCCTTGTAGGAAAAAGAACTGCTTGAAGACTCTTCAAAGACAAAATAACAGCACATGGTTTGGTGCTGACTGAATTATTCAGACTGAATTATTCAGAAATTAAGATACATTTTTAAACTATTTTAACAGATCAAAATTGAACATTCAAATACTAAAGCTAATATGTCAGTTAACTGATATTTTAGCTTGCTAATAAAATGGGAAATATCTACAGACTGAGGCCTTGACCACATGAACCAATAACAAACATTTAAAGGGGTAGATAAAAGGGAAGGTATAAAGGGATTTGTTTTGTGCATCAAACAAGTATGGTTGAGATTTTGTGTACCATATTTTATGGGTGATGATCAATAGAAATAAAAAGCCTAAATTAAATTTGTTCATTCAAATTGACTCTCCAGAAGTCTTGGATAAAAATCACTCGATTCATATGGATTACATTTACATTCTTTATGAACTTTGAAATCCGCACATTTTTAGTGGAACGGACTTTCATTGGAGTGACAAATATCTCAGATTTCATTAAATATCCTCATTTGTGTTTCAAAGGATGACCGAAAGTCTTATAGATCCGTAACATGAGGGTGAGTAAACGACAGTTTCCGATTTTGAGTGATCTATCCCTTTAGCCAAGTCAGCAAGTAAGCATTTTCTTAAAAACAGTTGATAGGCATGTTTTGTGCAAAAACATTTTTTACAGTTTGGATTGAAAACCATTAACATTTTCATGTCATATTTTACCTGCCAATTTTGGGGCCATAGGGTCTTCAGACACAGGGACCGGGCCCTCACGGACCTCATTAACTTTTTCAGGTAACTCAGAGGCAGGTGGTGTGAACGCGACAACAGCAGGCGCGCTCTTCACCTCAACATAAGCCTGAGGACCTCCAGGCAGAGGCTTGGAGTTGTGGAAGAGGCTGGCCCAGGATTTTGGGGGGTTGGCCACAGGTGCTGCAGGGGGAACGGGTGAGACTACCGGCTGAACTTCAGAGTCTAAGGACAGAGGGGTAAAAGAGGAAGCGGACTGCACCTCATCTGTTTCAGACGAGTCTTGGAGTCCTTCTGCGGCTCCAGCAGCCGAGGCAGTCTCTGGCAGCCCGTTAGCCTCCCCTGAGCCCTCAGCCTCCCTATGATCAGTAGTAGCAGGAATTGTGGTTGTGGGGGTGGCCAGAGCAGCAGCAGGGGGAAGAGGAGATGGTGGAGAGGAGCTGTGCCCTCCATTACCCAGAAGTAGTGGGCTCTCTAAAGCTGGGGGTTCTGCATGTTGCTCTGCAGTCCTGGCACCCTGTGCAACCCCACTGCTCTGAGAGGACGAAGATGAAGTAGACAAAGAAGCTGTGCCATTTCTGTCTGACAAAGAGGCAGCTCCGATCGTCAAGTCCAATGTTGAATTGTCAGGGCTTTCACAAGTCCTCTGATGGGAAAGAGGGGTGGTTTGGGGTGTGAATGTGGTGGATGTTACAGAATCTGGGGGGATGAGCTCAGCCCCAGCTAGCATGTCCCCCATCATGTCCTCTGAACCCAGGAGTGGAGCATTTGGAGAATGTCCGTTAACCAGCCCTGAGGCCCCCACTCCATCTGTGGCCATGCCAGTGCTGTTGGAACCCTCCAGATAGTTGTAGTATCCCGGCGGCCGTTTTTTCTTTTTCTTCCGTTGTCCCAACCCACCCGAAACCCCATCCATGTCTGAACAGGTCTGGTGGACTGAGGTCTCCGAGTTGCCGCAGCATAGGGAGTTGAAGTCGGCACCATCTGGGATATCAGCGACCGGCGTGACTGTGGGAAGGGCCTTCTGAGATGGTTGGCAGCCTAAGATGAACTCAGGGGCCTGAGGATTAAGAGTGCTGGAGACTTTGTACAGTGAGTCTTTCACTGCCACAGGCTCAGCATTTATTACCTCATCCACACCAAACTCGATATGCTGGTAGTCCTCTCCTGCAGACCAAAACATCTCAGTTAGATTGATGTACATGTAAACAAGCTAAACCAAACTGGCATTTCAATAGTCAACTTCTCATATTCAAGAAAAAAAAAAATGCTTTAATAGTTTGCAGTCAGAAATCTTATTCTGATCATTCAATAAGCTTTACTGAAAGGGTTAGTTCAACAAAAAATTAAGTTTCTGTCATTAAACACTCACCCTTGTGTCGTTCCAAACCAGTAAGACCTTCATTCATCTTCGGAACACAAAGATATTTTTGATGAAATAAAAAAATAAAAATTATCCCCCATAGAAAGCAACGTAATTACAGTCATTCAAGGTAAGTATTCACTAAAACATCACTAAAATAGTCAATTAAAATAGTCGTGACTACAGTGGTTCAACCTTAATGTCATGAAGTGAATACTTTGTCCGCAAAAAAAAAAACAATATTCAATTTCTTCTACACTGTCAGCCTATTACACAGTTGATGCAGTGAAAGCAGTTCAGCGCCTCCATGTTTACATTCAAACGCCGGCTCAGTATTGTATTGCTCACAAAAAGTATTCTCATCACTTCATAACATTAAGGTTTGAACCACTGTAGTCACGTTGTCTATTTTAACAATGTCTTTACTACTTTTCTGCAACTTTAATGAAGGTAATTACATTGCTTTCTGTGGGGGATAAAACAAATGAACTTGGAATTCATCAAAAACAATCATCTTAATGTGTGTTCCAAAGATGAACAAAGGTTTTATGGGTGTGGAACGACATGAAGGAGTGTAATTAATGACAAAAAATAAATACATTTTTGGGTGAACTAACCCTTGAAGGCTAAAAATATGTACAGTGATTTTTTTTTTTTTTTTTTTACAATGCATTGTAGTTATTAAATACAAATAATCTGATTGAAAAGTGGTTGTAGTACTGAACAGTGCAGACCAAGCAGTGAAGGACAGTTTGAAGTGAATGAAAGCAGCGTTAGTGAATGCAATTACTCTAAGGCTGTTTCTCAATTCCAAGAACGCAGAGTACGGACTTGCATTCTCGTGGAGTCCGGTCTTGCCAGGCAACCTTGAAAGAACAAACTCGGAAGGACGCGTGGACACAGAACGCATCCTTGTGAGAATTGAGATGTGCTGCGATCTTGACCATCTCAGTATATTGGAAGTAGCGGCTAATGCACAATAAATGCAACAAACAAATGTCACACCCTATTAATATACTTCTATCATATTATATATAAAATTTTATGAAAATGTCTATAATTTTTTCACCACGTGTATTTATGACAATGAGTAGCCTTTGTGTTACCTATACTTTGTCAATATTAAGATTATCTTTTCAATAAAAATGCTGAAGGCTTTCTTCAGGTTATCGCTTTATTAAAATTAAACAAAACAAACAGACAAATGTTAACCTTCAAGAGCCGTCACATAAATGCGAGCTTGTAGCAGGAATCTCATAAGTGAGAACGAGAACTTGAAAACTTGCAGGCTTCCGTACGTCAACTGTGGGATTCTGGGATTTTTAACGGTTCGATTCTCTCAAGTCTGCATTGGATGCATCCTCGATATCAAGAAAACATCCAGGTACTTTCATGCGTCCTCTGTTCTTGCGTTCTTGAGAATTGGAGCTGAACTTTGACGGTTGATGATGACGTAGAGCAAGAACACAAAGACGCAAGATCGCATATTGAGAAACAGCCCAAGACTTTGAGTTTCAAAATTAGCCAGTAATCAGAAGAAAAAAAAATATCAATGAAACCAGAAGTCATCATGGGAACACAAGTTCCCAAGCAATGGATAAATGAATAGATAAGACCAACATCCTGTGTTAGTATTCATTTTAGATTTTATTTTAGGACAGAGTGGATGAACTGAAAGGTCCTGAAGGTCCTGAAAGACGGTCCATGAAGTCACATTCTTAGTCCACTCTTGAGATGTGATGGGTTTTGAGACACAATTTTCAGAAAAGTAATAATAAATAAAAATAAAAAAAAACAGAAAAAGTGTCAAAAGCCTCCCATCAACTCCAAGCACTGCAGGTAGATGCATATGCGCCAGAGAGACGCCTGGCCCCTAGGCATGCAAAGCTCCAAAGATTAAATGGACAGGCAAGAATAAGTAAGGGTTTAAGGTTGATAAAGGGGAAGGTTTAGAAAGCTGTCAGTGTTTAAGACCTGGGTGTTGAGTTCTGCAACAAAAACAGAAGAGTAAGGCGCTGTGTAGTGGACCGAAAACTCACCGCAAACCTGCCGTCTCAATGATTCCGTTATGTAAGGCACAGCAGGAGTGCAGTAACCTCCTAAATAATTGATACAGATGAGGGTGAAGGTCACAACTACCTGAGAGGGCAATATGATACGGTCTCGGGAAAGATTATTAAGACTACATAGATGGGCACGTAGCCTAAGGAGGTTTATATTCAACTCACTGATGAATGAGGGCCATACCAATTAATGATTATAAGATGGAAACAGGACAGATGAATATTATGAATTCTGTATTCCATGTGTGAAGGTGTAAGCTATGGTCAATGCATAATACATGAAAACAATTGTGTGTGCTTATGTGGGCGTAATTGTGATCAAGTATCTTGTAATCGGTAACTCATATCTTTATTTTTGAATCAATATTTGTAGAAACATTCAGATGAGGCTTTGATCTTACCTGAGGAATGGCTGACACAGGAGACTTTATCATTGAAGGGGGGAAGCTGATAAGAAATTTGCATGAGATCACTCAATTACAGACAATAAAAGTACATATACATACAAACAAACCTTTAATCCATAACCTAAATTTAAATGCACGTTATCTGAACTGAAAGAGTAAATTTTTTATAACATGTACTTTGGAGTGCAAGGCCGGAGTTTAATCCGCAATTAGAATGGACAGCAAAGGATGTGTGCTAAATAACAATGACTCGTGCTTTTTTTGTACAGAAGAAAAGGAGGGGAAAAGGTGGATGTATGATGGCATAGGCAAGTGAATTTCTGTATTTGAAGTTACACTTCTCATACCCTGTGTGCAACAATTTGGAGCAAAATAAAAATTCAAATTGTAAAATTTAATTAAATGTAAAATTTACCATTTCCATTTCTTACACAAGTAGTCACATTAAATATTTAAAAGGCTTAAGAAAGATTACACTGAAAGATTAAAAGCACAGTGTTAATGAAAATTCCATTTCAGATGTTGCAAATTGTGAGAACGGATACGTGACTAAAATTACACTGACATTTGCAATGGAAATTACATCTTGCAAATCATAACATTCAAATTGTAGGAATTAAACCGTTAAACTGGGGTAAAAAAAAGGCAAAAAAAAAAAAAAAAAAAAAGGCAAATGCAATAAAGCTTAAAGATTACCTAACATTTCATGTGTGTTTCAGATGTATTCACGTGTGTAATTACCTCAACATAACAGCGGGGAGTCACAAAGAACTGATTGAACTCATCTGGGCTGAACTCCCCAAAGATGTACTGTAAAAATAAATAAAAGAGAAGTGCATAATGTTAGATGACACTTAATGATTGGTAAGTATTGATTTAAATTTCCTGTTAATTGCAAACATCTTTTTCTTGCTTTAAAGGCATCCTTTAACACTTAGGTGGTTTTTTGGCATGAGAATCAGCATCATACTACAAGTCAGTTATTTCAATTCAGGCCACTTATTAAAAGACAATCAAAGCTCTGTGTATGAGGGTAAATGAGGACGTGGCAGCCATCATTACTGCATGATTGCAACATCAGGTTGGGTGAAAGTAAAGAGCAAGTTGGAAACTGATGAGTCATGCAGCATGGCAATATGGCTCCCTCATGCCCCACTATACAAGGCAAAGCAAAGGCAGAGAGAGATCCTTCAAGCACTCACTTTTGCCAATGTGTAACATTCTATGAGTGTGGATAATTAAATATTACTGAATTTTCTTTGTGAATGTTTTTACATTGATAGTTATTTAGTATGGTGTGACTTTACTTTAGTTGTTTGGATTAAAATACTTTGGATAAATTTAAAATGTCATTTACAACAGTATTCAGGGGTTTATGGACAATCATCCAAATCCAACATCTTCAATTGCATATTAGTCATACAAGCAAAAAAAGATTTAGCAAAAGCAAGTCTTCTCTCCAGATGTGTGATACTGACAGAATAATAGAAGTGATCTCAATATTTATATTTAAAAAAAAGTGCATCTCTCTTCTGTGGAAGAAAAAAAGTTTGTCAATTCATTGCATTCGGTCCGAATCTGCCTGCTAACCTATGTATTTCCATACCTCCGTGCACCCTGCTTGGGCAGACATCACACGCCATCAGCGGGTTCCATTATGAGGTAGGCTGCACAATACATTTGAAATAAAACCAAAATCGCCATTTGGCTTAGTGTGACTATGAAATCACAATGGCTGCGATTTTTAATTTAAATACATGTGCAGCGGTTTGCAGTAAATGCAGCTGCATCTCCACAAGCACAGAGTTTGAGGCACTTATAACATGCATTTGAAAAATCAACATGCCAAAAATCTTCTCAAACTTGTAATGAGAAACGTTTATAAGCCTGTTGCCCAGAAGACACCATGCATCATTTTAAATCCAAACTCACTTCATAACATCAGTAAGAGTGTTTGAAAAAACTTCCTTTTGTGATCCGGTGTGGCTTCTTATCACAGAATGAGGTAAACATTATTTTATAGTATTCTGTAATAAACTGCACTATAAATAGACTTGATTTTGAAAATAGCTAAGATGGCTTGAAGAAAACAGATAAACCATATATTTCCACAGTCGTGCATTTATTGTCTTCATGTTTGATTAGTCAAAGAATTTCTATATTCTTTTTATTCAGCTACAGAGAGCTGGATGCCTTTGTCCCTAAGGGATCTTCTAAAAATATTAGTTTTGTAAAAAAAAAAAAAAAAAAATTATATATATATATATATATAATAAATAATAATAATAATAAATATAGCTGCAAGCAGCGATGATGGGTCTAAGCCCGGTTGCACTGCCACCCCGGTGGCTTCAGGGCAACTGTGCACGGCGGGCAATGGGCATTTAAAAGTTAAACATAAGGTCTATGTCAAATTCACATCATATTTACTGCAGCAGCTGATGCCCATATGATCAAAATCACAACAGCCAAACCCATGAGATCATTAAAATGTAGATGAATTTCATGTCATAGAATATCTTAAGTCAATTTCAAATGAGTGCAGAATACCATCCTAATCTGCCAAGTTTGCGTTTTTCTCCGGAACTACCTACTGTTATTTGCGCAAACTCAACAGTACTATGAGAAATCTAATCCAGTGTAATGTGAATGTCTGTGATTGCCGATGTTGTATTACCATAACACATCTCAATGTGTTTTTTGACCTCCTTGAGCTGTTTGCACAATAATCTTACATACCAAAAATCATGCTTTCATTTAATTTCAGTATGGCTAGTATTTGATGTAAAAATAGAAATAATATAAAATTAATAAATAGAGTCAAATCACGGAACTTGCAAAGATGATATGAATATCTGTCTTGGGTAAAAGTAAGGTATGCGTCTAGATCAGGGGTCTCAAACTCAAATTGGCGGGGTACGTTTCTGTGATTGACACCTCATAGGAGGGCCATATTAACATTCAAGCGCAAGAAAGCGCAACATTTCAGAAAATTTACTTTCCTTTGCATTGTTTCTCATTTACTTCATATTTCATTAGGCCTACTAAAATATTTATATAGCTATGCTATAAATATTTTATTTACCATACTAAATGTAAACAGCAGTGTCTCTCTCATTGTTACAGAGTGTAATATAATTGTATAATATTACTAATATAATACTATTAATTGCAATGGTGCAACTTCTCACATCCAACAAGGTGCATGGAATAAAAAATAAAAAAAAATTAGTAATTTAGGAACAAAACCAACACTTGTGGCATGGACTCCTGGAGGGGTCAGAAATAAACAAAAAACTGGAGCTATATATATCAACTTTATTTTGCCAAAAAATAAAAATCTCTCATTGTTACATACATTATTAGTTTTAAACATTTAGTGGAAGTATTTTCCCTTACTTTATGTTAGCCTAAATAACATTAAAATCTTGCACTGAACAACACTGTACTGAACAAATACAATCCCTGAATACGTGTACACTCTTCTGTTTCTTGACAGACACCTGCAACGCTTCTGCTCACACAGCTGAGACACGTTTGTCCAAGATGCCGTTTGAGCTTCGGTAACGTTTAATGGTTGCATCGGACGCGTTTCGGTGGTTTCAATCAATGCTCGTGACTTAAAGTCGAGTGCTTTTACTATAATTTAGGCAAGCGCGCTCAGAAGTGACGCGGTTGAGAGCGCGGCTCACGGTTGCATAGCAATGACAGACGCCACTGGAGCGAAAGCGCATTGGAAAGAAGGAGAATGTGGCGCGGCCGCTTATGTGAAGCGATATGTGAATGCCTCCATAGAACGGCGACTTTTTCTTTGCATATTAAACAGTTAGCAACTAGAGAATAATAATAATAAAAATTTTGCGGGCCGGATTGTGTTTTATTTTTGAGATCAGTTGCGGGCCGGATGGAGAGCGGGCCGTAAATGGCCCGCGGGCCGGCAGTTTGAGACCACTGGTCTAGATTTTTCTGCTCACTTATACAAGTCTGTTATAAACTGAAACTTTTATAAGATCATGCGAAATTTATGTAAATATGGGTTTTGAATAGTGGTTAAATTGATCGTTGTTGATCCGTGATACGTACGGACCAAGCCCCACGGTTCGGCACGCATGTGATTCGTGGATCAATTCGAAGTTTAACCGCAATAGAGTGAAAGGTTATCATTTGTATGCTTTTTGTCTGGCTAGTTTACACATTAAATATATATAAAACCATTCCAGTGCTTTCCAGTGCTCCGGTTTTAATTTGGTATCGCACGCCACACGGTTATCAGTGCACACAGACGCACATACATACAAGACTCGCGTGCACACACAGAGAGAGAGGCGCGTTTCAGATAGCTCACAAACTCCAAATTGATTTCTCTTTCGCATCCTATATGCACTTGGATGGACACACACACACATTATATCAGTCAAAATACCCCTCTCAGCAAGTAGTCTCGTAATCACATTCGGTCATGTCTTAAGTGAACAAGGTGAGAAATCGAATGTGTACATGTATGGAGTCTTACTCTTAAATTGGCAGCAACCTATAAATACCTGTTGTTGTCTGTCATGTAAATCAAACAACAAAACAGCTTTAACAAAGATTAATCTATATTAAATTTATACAGTGAACTGTCATTTTTACATTTAATTACTACATTTCTGTACAAGAAAATTAATACTACAGTTAGACCTTATACTTTATTTGTAACTTTATGATGTATTTATCTATGCTCATAGGCTATTTGGTGTACAGTATTTGTTATTTTTACGGTCTGTTCACTTGCCTTTAATAATGTATTAAGTTAGGCTAGTAGTTTCTGCTGTGGTATCGGAGTAGTTTAAGTGGGCTAAGTAATAAATGGAGGGAGAGAGAGAGACTGAGAAGATCATTTTAAACAAAATAACATCTAAATTGTGGCAGCAAGTAGTCTTTGATAAATGTTTAAATATACCTGCACATAGAGTATAAAATAAAAAAGAAATTATTTCTCTATTTAAACTAATGCTCTATTGCTTAATTTATTCAACCATGTTTAAAAATAGGTATATGCTGCCCTCTAGTTGTTACTCTAAGTATGAGTGTAAATTAGAAAATTGTCCGGCTTGATGAGAACAAAACATTTACCGAGTTTGGTGACTGTAGAAAACTAACCCCCCTACTTTTGTCAAAAGGTGGCGCTATAGAGGCCCTTCTCCCTGCCCGTTTATATGGTTTTGCCATGTCTACTGGACGACACTGCTGGTGTGTGTCGAGTTTCATGCAATTTGAAGCATGTTAAGAGCCTCAAAAAACACTAAATATTATTAAAGTTTGATGTGTTGCCATGACAACAATATTTAAGATATCACAAATGCATTCACAGGTCTACATCTGCTGTGTATTGACATTATACTGATGAAGTTTGAAGCAAATCGGGTAAAAATATGAGGGTGATTTCAAAGCATTTTGAAATTGACCATATCATGTCACATGTAACTGCTCAATCCGTTTCAACCATTGAAAGAAGTCAAAACAGCTTGTAAACAAATGTCAATTTTGTTTACCTCAGAAAAGCCACTTAACGACCATAAACTCGTTAGTCAGCTAGAAAACTTAACTCTAGAAGATCATTTTGCTAACTATATTGCATATTCATACAATATAGTACAAAGCCTGCAAATCAGATCATTTTAAACAGAAATCGAAAGCTTGTGATTTGAAATCACGTTTTTCCATTCAAATAAGGGATATTATATTGTGGTTATATTATATTATAAATACCTAATATAAATAGTAATTATCACAGCATTTAAGAAAAAACATTTAGGGATATTTTTATTATTATCTTTATTATATAGAATTCCAAGTAAAAAAAAGGCTTACACTGTGACAGGAACAAACAAGAATAAAACTTAATTACAAATATGTATGACAATTAATAGTCAGTACAAAATTCATAATCGTGATAGGCTTACAGAGATTTTTCAAAATTTGGTATGGTTAGAAATCACCCAACATAACATGGAAATGCAAAAGCTAAATATTGAATAAAAATCAGCTGATTGTTGCATTAAATCACCCGAATATTGATTGATTGCTCTAAAAAAAAAAAAAAAAAATTATTAAAGGGATAGTTCACCCAAAAATGAAAATTTGATTTTTATCTGCTTACCCCCAGCGCATCCAAGATGAAGGTACTTTTATTCTTCAGTAGAACACAAATGATGATTTTTAACTGCAACCGTTGCCGTCTGTCAGTCAAATAATGGGAGTGAAGGGGAACTTGGATTAATAAGAGTCGAAAAATCTTGCATAGATAAATCCAAATTAAACCCTGCGGCCTGTGACGACACCTTGATGTCCTAAGACACGAAACGATCGGTTTTTGTGAGAAACCGAACAGTATTCATATCATTTTTTACCTCTAATACACCACTACATCCAACTGCGTTCAGCACTCGCTTTGTGAGGTCTGATCGCGCTCTTACAACGGCAGTGATGTCTGGCACTCATTGAAGTATATGCGCGAGACATCACTATCGTTGTCAGAGCGCGATCAGACATCACTAAGCGAGTGCTGAACGCAGTTGAACACAGTGATGTTTTAGAGGAAAAAAAACTATATAAATACTGTTCGGTTTCTCGAACAAACTGATCATTTCATGTCTTAGGACATCAATGTGTCATCACGAGCCGCAGGGTTTAATTTAGATTTGTCTATGCAAGGTTTCTCGACTCTTATTGATCCAAGTTCCCATTCACTCCCATTATTTGACTGACAGACGGCAACGGTTGGAGTTAAAAATCATCATTTGTGTTCTACTGAAGAATAAAAGTACCTTCATCTTGGATGCGCTGGGGGTAAGCAGATAAACATCAAATTTTCATTTTTGGGTGAACTATCCCTTTAAGAGTACATTATAGACTGATTATTCTGCTGAGTTAAATTTTGCAGCTTAATCGCTTGCATCATAATGCCAACAGTTTGCTTCTAAATTTTTAATGTATTTAAACTAAATTAAAATGAAACTGAATAAAAGAAAATTAATGGATAGTTTAAGGGATTCCTTACAACATTATTTAAATCCAATATGAAGGACAGTGTCAGAGTACCAGGGTGAAAAGATCGAGGAAAAGCGTGTCCTCTACTTGGTCCTACACAGAAACATCTGAGCATGTGTGATCTAAAACATGTAGAAAACCATAACACGTGCTGTTACTGATTTTCCTTATTTTTATTTCTTTCAGATGCAGGACATTTTCACTCGCAGGTATCATGTTGTCAACTTGTCACCACTGCAACCGCTTGCGCATCCAAATTGTATGCGCTTCTTGTGTATGCAAAGAACCTGTACACAAGAGATGCAGCAAGATCGTAAGAAAAGCTTGTCACATACCAGCAACTATACATTTAAAAATATTCTATTCGTTAGGATATTGATGCCAGAACTGTTTCCATCACTAATTTTCATTAATGAATGTTCCCCTAGGGCTGTGCGATATGGACGGACAAAAAAAAAAAAAAAGGCACTTACATTTCCCTATAGTTTTAACAAAAACACCACAGCAAAAACAAATGGACTAACTAATAACAATTTCAAGTTAAAGACAAGTAAACAGTAAAAATAAAAACAAATGATCAATAGCACAAATAAATACAAATTCAGGTACAGAAATTGTAATAAAATCTAAAACAACAGCATAGTTATCTATTGAGAAAAAAAAAAGATTAATCCTTAAAGTTAAAAAAAAAAGTTTAGTCAAGATTGGTGAGGGAATGTTTTTCTTTTGTTTTTATGAAAATTAATGACACAGACTATAGCAGGTTTATAAGGCTGACAATTTGGTGTGTATTTGTGTGGCTCCCTGTGCACGCACTTTAAATGTGCACAAAGAAAACAGCGTGCAGCGCAAGTGCCGAATTGAGTCCTTTTTTGCGAGGTCTTGTGCTTGAAAACGGTTTGAAATCACATTAAAATGCACACACAGGAATTGTAATAAGCCACACACAGGAATAAGTGGAAATTAAATTACTACAAGTACAGGGTTTTTCCTGGCTCAAAATTAGGCGGAGGTGGTAAAAATCTGATCAAGGCAGAAAAAAAAAAAGAAAAAGAAAAAACACTTTTACAAGCAAGTATTTTAGGTATTTTAAAGGGGGGTATTACACAGTTTCTGCCAATCTCATGTTAATCTTGAGTGCCTATAAAGTAATAGTGCACCCTTCATATCTCCAAAAAGTCTTTAGTTTAACTTAAGTTTAATCATATTCTTAAAAGATACATATGCTGTACCGAGTATTTCCAAAAACAGCCGAATGCTTGAAGGCGTGACGTGTGATCGCAGATAGAGTGACGAGCTGTCACAAGCACACGCAGCTTTTGTGTAGCAATCGTCTGCAAGCTATCAATGGTCAGCTAAACAACTATTTAAACAATACACAATCACATTATACATGGATAACTTTTGAATCACTATAATGAATATAGCGTATGAACGATGAATAATGAATTTATGAATTCACTACGTTTGTGTTGTTTACATTACATGCACCTAGGTGCCTATCAGTTTCTATGGTTATTTTAATAACAAATATCGATATTATCTGATACAGATATAACAGCGATCCTCGCATCACTTTCGTGCTCTCTCACAGACTGTATTTGACAGCGTTGACAACTAGTTTCTGCTCCTCAGTGCACGCGATCTTCACGTTTTGTGCAGCTACTAACATTACTGTTTGTATGAGTGTTCGTGTCAATGCAGCTGCGTGAGCACGGTAGCTCGATATAATAATACACATCCGATCGTCTAAATCGCTTGAATGTCTAAACTGGCAAACCTTAAACATACAACTGACAAAGTTTAGTAAAGACGCAAGGCTCACCGCTCGCACGCTTTCTCTGTGTTGACTCTGTGTTCACCTGCGCGTTGTTGACTGGACGGGACGGAGTCATGTGGCTACACACGCGGTATTATGTTAAGTGGGAAGTATTAACAGGATTAATAAAACAAAATAACTGACATGGGAATTTGGTAAAAATAAAACGGAATGAGAAAAAAAAAAAAATTATAGTTTTGTTAATCTTTTAATAAATTGTTGGTAAATTGTACAAGTTTCATGATTTCAATTAATTAGCAAGCTTACAAACCTTTAACCACTGGTCGGTCCGATAATGGTCAGACCATCCTGTAGATAACCTGCTTCCTCTGTGAAGGCTATAATTACCTTAATCCTACAGACACTAACAGTTTTACTAAAAGACTCTTGCACTTAAGACTATCACTACACTGACTCTATTAACCAAATATAAAATTATATATGTGTGTGTGGTTCCAAAATGCTATAAATCCGTTTTGATTAATTTGAGTAAAAATGTTTTTTCTTTACCAAGAAATTGGCAAGATGAAAACCACTATTTTCTGTTTCAAACTTTCACATAGCATCTTTTGGTAATAAAAACATTAAAAATTTAAATCTAGATTTTGATTTTCAAAGGTTTATTATAAAAACGGATTACTGATTATTTTCCCCCCAAAATGCAATAAATCCATGACACATTTTTTCTCAAAATGCAATTAAACCATCAATATAAAAGTTATTTTTTCATATTGAAAATACTCTGTTGATTCACATATATGACAGCCTCTGAACTTTGTCAATACTAATCTTATGTACAGGTATTTGACTAAAAATACATTTAGTCATTGCTCCCAAAATGAATTCAACAAAATATCTTGTTAATGTTATAAATTAATTATATATTTAATTACAATACTGATTTTGGTGGAAACTCATTTTTTTTTTTTTTTTTTTAAATGGCGTTTATCGTTTTGGAAACAAACTCATCATATATATTATATATATAAAAACCAGATAAGTCCTGTTCATGCAGGTCTTCAAGAGAACTGAAAGTGTCAGATGAAAATCCAAACAAGGCTCTGCAAACGTGCACATAATACCCCTTCACATACACAACTAGCTGCATGAAAAGGGAGGGCAAGAAAAAAAAGAAACTGCAGTTCAAGCACATGTAACTGTTTGCAAATCACCGACCTACACTGCTGAAACGGCACCACAAGGGACAAACAGCAAGCAGTAATCCAATGGCCTCTGGATGGCGAGTACATCACAACAGAAAGAATGTGTCTTTGCCCATTTTCCACAGGCGTGCCACACGTACCACACTAAGCTCCCCATCGCTGTTCATTTGGACTGGGGATTACCACAAATTAGCCATCTGCATTATTTCAACATGCTCTGGTGATAACACACACCACACTTCTGTGAATGAGAAAGAGCCACGGGCGACACTCACGCTATAGAAATTGAGTAAGTATTAAATTCATCATGAAGTCAAAATTGACAATTCTTATTTATGGTATAGTGCAGTACGCATTAAATGATTTATTCACACGCATTACTTTTTTTAATTCATGTGCGCTCCTAATATTTATTCAAAAACATGAACTTCCACTCCCCCTCGCAACATCTCTTCTCTTATGACGTGTGTTCCGGCGCAAGAGCAGAAAAACACTCCGTCTCCTCCAGCAATCTGTCACTCAAATGAGATTGCAGTAATTAGCAAACGACAACAATCCGGGGGAAAAAAAAGATGATCACAACTTCTGTTTCATGCTGACTTTAACATGACAAATGTTGCTTAATTGAAGTATAGTTTTAAAAATTGTTTAAATGTCCTCATCTCTCAGTACATTAAAGTGATAAACCATATTTATAAAGACTAAGCGCTGCAGAATGTGCACTGTGGTTTTATGTAAAATGTGTCCAACAAACCCCCACAGATAACGACCAGCCAGACAAGTCACTGGATTTTCTGGTTTCAGTCCTGCCTTAAATGCATATCTAGTTCTAATGTCACCATAAACGACCATTGCCACATTCAAATGCTTTTTGACACGGCCTCTCTCAGCAAGCTGAGGCAAAACCTTTATATTGCTCAGACCAGCAATATAATGACAATGTCAATGCAAGTCAAACTGGCTTTACAACCAATTACTGATTCACCATATTTACATATTTTATAATGCTTCTTTACAGCAATATATCTTCAACAATACAAAAACAACATCAGAACCTTTATTTTTACATCAGGAGATTATCAAAGATTTACTTTTGTGCTACTAGCCACAAGTCCACCCATGCCATTTCAAATGGGGTGCCATCATCCCAGCTCACTGAACTTCTAAAAGCAGATGTCATCATACTTGGAGAGTGCCCATCAGCTGCCTGCATTATTTCATTTCATCTATAACAGGCTACAACTGAGGGATATCCTCTAAACTTGGCAAATCATAAACCCATAATTTCAATACATGCAACTTTCATTTCAGGCACTTCTTTCATTCCAGGAATAGTCTTCTTCAAATCCTCCTCACATATTCAACACAGCCCAATCCTTATTAACAGTGTTTTGCATAGTCTGTCACAGAACATTAACAGATCCGAGGGTACCAAGCAGCATGCATGTCAAACATGGACTTGAGTAAGTCAGAAACTATTGTTTACGTGATGTCGGATTCCAACAAGGCTGTAAATTTATTTTAATCACAGTTAAGTCAACTTCTGTTTGACAATTGTGTATGCAGACATAGCAGTTACAGTTAGTCGACATAAACCAGTCTGACTAAAAATACTGCAGTGGTGCATATTAGTGGTCAACCGTTTTTTTTTTTTTTTTTTTTTTTTAAATTGCTGATGGCGATATCTCAAAGAGTAGGGTGGCCGATGGCTGATATACAGCCGATATACCTCATACTATTTAATTTAAAGATAGTAATTAACATTCTGCAATGAAGTTTTTACACATATTTACTAAATAATAAATAAATGAGCCAATTTCAAAACAAAAAAAACAAACAAAAAAAAAAAAAACACACAGGTGCGCACATAACTTTTTTGGTCTGGTTCTCAAGGGAGCACCTGGAGATGTTGCTTGGTACTCACACCTTACGCGAGACACTTATCCTGAAAGCTGTCCTCATCACTTTCCTCCTGACTGCTCTCCTCACTCTCATCTTCTTTTCTCTTGAACATGGTAGATGGTGATGATTTTTTTTTACTAACATTAATGACGCAGACAACAGCAAGAATATTAGGCTGCTGTCATTTTAAGGAGGAGAAAAAGAGATGCTATAATAACTTTTGAGTTTCTAAGCGAATTTAGTCATAAATCACAGGACAGTAGTGTTGTCAAAAGTACCAATTTCGGTACCTATCAGTACTGAAATTTTAAAAATGTGACGCTTTGAGCGCATTCGTAAACATCTCTGATTGGCCAGTGTTGACGCACTCATCGGTTATGCCTGTGATTGGCTACAATGATCAACGCATGTGAGCATTTGAAAGCACACGGAAGTGTTTGAATTTGAAAGCGTTTTGAAAGTGGGAGCACGAACAATTAAAAGCAGGTGTCTAACAGTGGACCGATCCGCAATAGACGCCTGCTTTCAAACGCTCCCGTGTGTATCTGTGCAAGCGCTTAGTGAAGAGATTAATTGATGACTATTTACAACGTTTTTACAGCGTTGATCATTGAAGCCTATCACAGACATATCCGATGAGCCGTGAAAACAACGGCCAATCAGAAATGTTTACGAATCCACTCAACAGTGCTCAAAGCGTCACATTTTTTAAATTTCAGTTTCAGTTCAGTACTTTTAACAACACTACAGGACAGCGTTGACAATTAGGTTCTGCATTCCTCTTTGTGCGTGCGATCTTCACGTTTTGTGCAGCTACTGTTTGTATGAGTGTTCGTGCCACAATGCAGCTGCACGAGTATGGTAGCTCGATATAAAACATCCCTGACAAAGTTTACTTAAGGAGCAAGGCTCACCGCTCGCGCGCTGTCTCTGTGTGTTGACTGGACGGGGCAGAGGCACGTGGCTAAGAGTTTGGTTCCAAAAATTTAGTTCCCACCAAAATTAGTATTGTATCTGGTCGGTATTGAAAAGTCAATTTTTAATTTTACGCAAAATGTGATATTTGCCATGTTATTCTGTCATGTTCTCTCCCCTCTCTTTCAACCAATCACAGCGCACCACTCCATGCATTTTAACAGCAGCACTTTGAATACACCCCTAAAATCCTAGTTTTCCTTACTTTGTACTTCGAGATCAACAAACCAAAAAAATATTTAATTTTGACGGCATTGATGAACCTGTGGTGGTTTCTGCGGTGGGGAAGAAACATAAGCCATCGAAATCTAATTATTTACGTGATGAGATTAAGAAGATGAGGAACTCGGGAGGTTAGGATCAAACGTCACAGTCGCCAAAACGGAATCATGAACCATGCGGTGGTGCTTTTTAATTGGTAATGACAAACGAAGACATAATTCATTTATAGCATTAACAAGATGACCTGTTGCATTCATTTTGGGAGTGATGACTGATTCAATGTATTTTTAGTCCAGTGCCTGTATATAAAAGATTAGTAGGCTATTGACCAATTTCAGAGGTGGTCATCATATGTGGATCAACTTTGTTGTGTATTTTCAACAGTTTCATTATGAAAAATAACTTCATATTGATGCAATGAATTGCATTTTGAAAGAAAAAAATGATTTATTGCATTTTGGGGAAAAATCAGTTTTTATAATAAATCTTTGAAAATCAATCTGTATTTGAATTTCATTTTCTTGAATAAAGAAGACCAAGTAACGCTAAATTTTTCAAATAGCACAAATTGCATTTTAATTTGACATAGCAGCAAATCATGCCAAATCATGCATTGAATATAGATATCCAATGACAAATTATATAAATGTGTATTTGCTGAATGCCCACAGTATAAGATCATTCCGTGTCAAATCAACCAAATTTCGGAAACTTCCTCGGCTCTTTTTTTTCCTCCCTCTTTTTTTCTGGTGAAAGAAATATAAATAGTGATGAAAACCAAAATATTAAACATCATGGATGAATATTTATTGAGTAATCAAGTTTTTGTAGAGGGGGATCAAAATGGAGTCAAATTACAGGGGGGTAATGACTTTAAAAGAGGGCAGCATCATTTTATTTTTACTCAGAGATTGGTAGGTCTGTTAGTAAAATCTGTTGACTTTAGCAATCTTTGTTGCATTGTATGCCAATGGTGAAAAATGAAAAAACTATAATGTTGAAACTAGAAATGTATCTTGTATCCCTCTATCAAAACAGATGAATAGAACATTCCTGTCTGAGTACAATAAAAATTATTTTTCCCCAAGTTTGAGTGCCTGTAACTCAAGAAGTATTAAAGCTATCACAACATGATTTTACATTCTGCTTCTTAGCAAACTTTTCATGAGGTATGTTAATCTCAATAAATATTAATCCATGACATTTAGGCCTGGTTTCACAGACAGGGCTTTGATTAAGCCAGGATTACGCCAATTAGGGCATTTAAGTAGCTTTTATAAACCTACCATAGAAAAAAAAAAAAACATTACTGGTGTGTATCTTGAGACAAAACAATGACATATTTTAAGATATGTCATTGCAAGTTTCTTTCAGCTCAAAATGCATTTTATTCTGGGACTAGGCTTAAGCCTTGTCTGTAAAACCAGGGATTAATATTTAGTCTTTCACCAGAAAAATATTAACAAATTTAAAAAATTGAGCCAAGGACCTCTAATTGAGTTGACAAGGAATGATCCTATAGAAAATGGGAACATGACATCACAAACGCAATGCATTCTGGGACTTTAGGACACAGAGACTACAGTAGAGAATGAGTAGTAGTGGAGGTAGACATTCAAATGTATATTATACAGTTAAAAACACATTCCAATGGTGAAGGCTTGCTATGTTATGAACTGCCATAGCCGCTCTCATGACCAGCGTGGAAAACATCTCAAATGAAAAGCAATTTTTCAGTTTACCAGCTTGGAATCAACACAACGGTGAATGTGAAAGTGAAATAAACAACTTGACCAAAATGTTAGTAACATGGTATTAATACTCTATAATTCATAAGTAAATGAAGATGAAGAATGGGAGGTCTGACATCTGCACTGTCAAAACAAAAGTCCAGGTGCTGTCAAAATAAGAGTCTTTTCTGCTATAATGACAAAAACAATCGACCTTGGTGATATATCGGTTGACCACTAGTGAATATTCACCGCTAAAGAGAACTCTGCTATGAACTTACTAGCTGTAACAGAATAATGACAAAATCTTGAATTATACAGAGTTTTGAAAAAATCACTTCAGAAATGCCATAACCATATACTTCATGTTTACATGAATACTGGCTAACCAACAATTTGACAGGACCTCGTGCTTTATGCATCTAGATTGTCTATTACAACGCAAGCATCTTCCATTTATCAGAAATACCCATAACTTGACATATTTACATATTTCAACCATATGGCAACCCATTACAATGTAGCGCTACAAGCTATTCAACTTTATGAAAGTGGCAAACTTGAAGATCGCACATGATTAAATAGATATGACAGCCCGATCCAGAACATTAAACACATTTGGGATGCATTTCATTGTACAAGACTTGACATTAAGGGCAGCACAGTTGAGACATGTCGTTCAGCATGTGGCTAACAGTTGAGCTACAATGATGTAGCATCTACATCGTGCCTCGTTTAAAGTTCGCCGACTTCAAACCCTGTCTGAAGCCACTGGGAATACAGTATAATAGTGACGAACTGTCATCGAAAATGTAATGGAGGACATGTGCTCAATAAACAAGCGAAAAACGCGAACGCAAGAGTTTGAATGAGGTTGAAGACAGGAAGCGATACCGCCCCCAATCAACAGGCCTATCTTACTACATTAGCCACACGACACGACTCTATTTCAACTTGCTTCAACTAAAGACACTTCGTGGAAACAATTCGTACTCTCTTACTGTATTCGTTGGAGTGTGGCAGACGTGTAACACCCGACAGAAATGTCGCCAGATACGCGGTATGTTCACAATAAGGGAAAACGTTCGCCTGCTAATGACCGTTATTAAATGAGCACGCGCGCGTGGCCAGGCCGCTGCAGCAGCGCGAGCGGGTGGGCCACGCACAAACTCATGGCCGAAAATCTCACATTCTTGCAAAGCCACGCACGGCCCTCATGACAGCCGAATGTCGTTCGTAAAGCGTGCTTGTAAAGCTCGCCTGAGCGCGAGCTAGCTGACGGAAAGTCAGTGGCTTTCAATAAGCGCGTGAGGCCTGCAACCATGCTGCTGATTCAATGAGCTCGCGCGCGCACACCTAGCACTCCGACAGAAAGTACAGCGCAGGACAAAACACCCACTCTGAACGATTTTATGATCTGAAATGTAACAAAAAGAGGCAGAACTGTATTCCTACCTGGTTACTGTGTGAAGCCATGCTCCCGGTGAGATTTCTCCACAATCACAAGATGAATGTTCTCTCGGGGGAAAGGGGGTAAGGTGAGTTTGTAGTACTTGGTATTACCAATAAACGCCTACTGTGACATGGTTTCCATTTTGCTATGGTTTGTCATACAGTGGTTTTACTCAGGTTCAGTGCCACTACTCCAGCATATCACGCCGTTTCCCCCACCGTCGCCGCCATCTTTATCTCGCGCCTGTGTGCTGCTGCCAGTGGCTAGCTCGCGCGCGCACCCTTCTCAACGAGCTCGTGAGCGTGCGTTGACGTCCTGCCGGGAGGGTGGGCGCGCCAAAATGACGTGCAAATTCAAACCTGCACTAGGTTACAGCTGTAAGCATAACTGGAATTTTGTTAGATTTATTGGAAAAATATAATTTGTTATAATGTTATTTCATCCCCTGTGTTTAATCTTTATTTATTAATATAGATGGATTAAAAATTGAAGTGGTGTTATATATAACATTAATGTAAATTGTAAGCCATTTTGTTTTGTAAATTTGTAATACTTTTGTTAATATTTAAATTTAAAAAAATTATGTTTACAGTATTTAAGAATTATTTGAGACAATACCTAAAAACCTTGTCAAAAACAAAAAATAAAAAAGCTGGAATTTTGTTATATGTTATTTGTTTGGAAAAAATATAATTTGTTATAATGTTTTATTTATTCCTAGTATTTAATCTTTATTTATTAATATAGATGGATTAAAATTGAAGTGTTTTTTTTTTCTGTTTTTGTTTTGTTTTTTATATCTTGTTAAGTCTAAGCCCCATTTAACACTAATGCTTTGAATATAAATTGTATGCCATTTTGTTTTGTAAATTTGTAATATTTTTGTTAATATTTAAATTTTTTTTTAAAAAAGTGTTGAATGAAAAAAAATACTGATAAGCATTTTTTAAATAAAATATGGGAACTATGAAGAAAAAGGTCACATCGTTTTTTTTTTAATCAACAACATTATTGTTGATAATTTTAACCCCTCCCCCTTTGTAGTCATTATGAATATCTAAAAGTCTAAAAAATATATAAAGACTAATTATAAATGATAAATATAATTTATTATAATATTTTGTTAATAAGCCTGTTATATTCTGAATATACTTTTTTATATTTTTCATTTTAAATTTATTTTTGTCTAAGCCCTTGTTATATAAGTTGTAAATTAAATGCCATCTTGTTTTAATTTTTTTGTTTTCTTATTAATACAAATGCAATACAAACTACAGTAAAGTGCATTCATAAACACATTGTAAAGCTAACAAATGTTTAAAGTCTTAAAGGTTTTTTTATTATTTAAAGAGTCTTTCCTGTCAATACCCAAGCTGGTTTCACCATACGAGTTACTGAGAATAGAGCTGTTTGTAATCCTAAAATCTTGGTTGTTTTTGACTTAAAATAAGATCTGTGGTTAATATGTTGCTAACAATGTTCTACATCAGGACTCCATCCACAAGGATGTAATTTTGCATGCATGAGTGTAACGCAGTTCGTAAATATGGGAAGAAGGAGGCGGGAACTGGCGAACGTTTAACAAAACTTTAATATAAAATAAACAAAGAACAAAATGAAAGTAATGCCGACAGACCTCGCGGACGTCTGCCAGCCACACAAACATAATAAAACATAAAAATAAAGTCCAGGCCTGGTCCTCTCTCGTCGTTCACTGTCGTCGCTCCTCCTTTTATGCTCCCGGAGCTCCTCCATGAGAGACTCAAGGCCGGTGCGCCATTCCGGCCTCGCGCCATTCCCTCACGGCTCTCGCCTGCCCTGGTCGCAGGTGTAGTTCTTATGCAACTTGTTAGAAAATAATGTTTTAAATACCACAGCAGCTTCAAAACTCAAGGTATATAATTTATCTTTTAGTAAAAAAAAAAAAAAAATGAAGGTCTTTCAAAGGGGACCTATAAAATTCACTTTTACATGGTGTTTGTTTGAACATAAATGTGTGTCGGCAGTGTGTTCACAACCACCCTATAATGGTAAAAATCCACCCACTCCTATTATTCTAATCCCTATAAATCATAAGTAGTGTCTCGGAATAAGCCGTTTGCAGATTGTAGATTTTGTGACATCACAAATGCTTAGGCCCCGCCCACGACTGCTGACGGACTCTGCCCTATTAGCATAGACCCCGCCCTGAGTGAGCTGTACACACTCCACCATGTTTATCTCCTCGCCAGATCATTTACCAGCAGCATTAAAGACAGTCATTCTTAATAATCAATCAACAGCAGTGAGTGATTTTCTGTTTTTCTTTTGTTGTTTGATTCATAATAACAGCATATACATCAGTAGGTACTGTATATTACGCTGCTTTCACTTTAATACACAGATCTAATACACATGCAATTTCTTTACTTGATATAACCTTGTTTGGATTTGACAGTTTAAGCACAATAAGACGTGAAAGAGAACTAAGTTTAATACTCACAGGACGCGCCGTCTGACTTTCTGTGCGCGTGCTTCAGATGTGTGCGTTCAGAAAACCATATATCAGAAGTTTAAACTGTTATGGCTTTAAAATGCATGCAAATAATTAACTTTCATGATGACAAAGAACTTCAGTGTCACGTGAGTGTGACCACGATACAGATGATAAGCAAAACCAAACAGATGTTTTAGTTTTTGACAGAGTATCCGAAGCACAAGTTGTACAGGCTCTTCTGGGAGCAGAAGCTCATTTGCATTTAAAGATACACGAAAACAGCATGTTTTCCCTTTCACTCAAAAATGGGCATTTACAACATGGTATAATAAATTATCTGGTGTATTTTCAGCTGAAACTTGTAAAAATGTGCATAATAGGTTCCCTTTAAAGCAATGTTAATAACCACAGACCTTATTGAGCATGTATTTTCATCCACCGGGCCTGGCATATTAGCGATACATAGTGACGTAATTTTGTGATGATGTAAATGAATCTGACATCCCATCACTATTTGTTTAACTTTTTCTTTTTTTATTAATGCCAAGAGCATAATAATGCCAGGGCTATGTAAGAAAGAAAATTAAATTACATATCACAAAAATACATATAAAAAAATTAGGAAAATAACATAAAGATGACACAGTAAGATTTTTAAGGGATTTGGAGTTGTCCAGGTAAAGTTCCTTACAGAAAATAAAAAATAGGCCTAGCACCATTTGTTCAACTCATAAATTATACAACACAAATCTTTCAGGTTGGCTAACAAATGAGGTCATGACTGAACAACTCTGTTGGTTAAAAGAAAAAGATGTGCTTGCACTCTTCTCTGAAGATAAAACTAAAGATATAATAATAAGTTACATAATAAATCGTTTTGATATATTATCATATTGTGTACAGAACCGTTGAGTGTTTTAAAATGGTAAGGATTCACTGATCTATAATGGAGATCAATGTATGGATTAAATTTTGGATGTTATTGTATTTAAACTTCACCCTGACTACATTTACAGTTTGAATTTATGCGTTGTTAATGATTAAATTACTCATTTGCATATTCCATCCTCACTACTCAGATATTTCAAGCACGTGGTGTTGCTTTTTGTAGAATATAGGCTACAATTTAACGGTGATTCATTTTTGGACACTTTGATAAGTTATACAAATGCCCCACATTAGCGAAATATTACATATTTAGTTAGTAACAAACCAAATTTTGTTCGAAACCTACTGTGTTCAACTTGAAGCGGCTCTGTGTAGACCGATTGGTGTATGACATCAAAGTACCGCGAGAGCGATTAGAGAGCAGACGGATCTGCATAGACATTATGATACAGGACGCTGTCACACATTGAAAAATTCTGCTTTCATGTTGAAAGACTTTGTATTACGCTCTCTAACAAAGACATATGGTACGCTATGGCATATTGATAAATGTATAAATGAATGAATTTTATATTTTAATAAAGAAACAAGTTTGATTGTTCATTTGAATTTATTTATCTCTCACTCACACTAACTCATTTATAATTTTATAAATGGTAAAATAACCTAAATCATTGCTCAATCTTACTTGTGAAATGTAATCCCATGCGATCTGGTATCAATACTGCACAAAATACGGGCATAATTGCTCGCTCTCCGTTGACTCTTGTGCTAGCGTTGAGTGGAGAGACCCAACCAATATGGCGGCGACGCTGGATCTGGATCACGCTCCAGCACGTCATGAGGCGTCTACGTATATATGTCTATGACGGATCCGTGTGCTTTCGGATCGCTCTCGCGGTACTTTTAATGTCATACACCGACAAGGCATCTGAACGCAAGATAACATGACAGCGTTTATTGGGTTTCATCTGCGCACTCTCAGGTGCAGGTATATACGAAAATTATTATATACAGTGACTTCTACTGTACCTTAAACCTTAAATGGTTAGTTTACCCAAAAATTAAAATAATGTAATTTATTACTCACCCTCATGCCGTTCCACACCGTAAGACCTTTGTTCATCTTCGGAACGCAAATTAAGATATTTTTGTTGAAATCCGATGGCTCAGTGAGGCCTGCATAGCTAGCAATGATATTTCTTCTCTCAAGATCCATTAAGGTACTAAAAACATATTTAAATCGGTGCATGTGAGTACAGTGGTTCAATATTAATATTATAAAGCGACGAGAATATTTTTGATGTGCCAAAAAAACAAAATAACGTCTTATATAGTGATGGCCGATTTCAAAACACTGCTTCAGGAAGCTTCGGAGTGTTATGAATCTTTTGTGTCGAATCAGTGGTTCGGAGCGCCAAAGTCATGTGATTTCAGCAGTTTGGCGGTTTGACACGCGATCCGAATCATGATTCGATGGGCCGATTCATAACGCTCCAAAGCTTCCTGAAGCAGTGTTTTGAAATCGGCCATCACTAAATAAGGCGTTATTTAGTTTTTTTGGTGAACTAAAAATATTCTCATCAAAACATCAGCCAAAACATTAACAGATGTTTACATAAAGTCTACAAGACAAAAAAAAAAATATAGCTGAATTTATATAAATGACCCGGTTCAAAAGTTTACATACCCTTGATTCTCAATACTGTGTGTGGTTATGTGGATCATCCATGACTGTTCATGAGTCACTTGTTTGTCCTGAGCAGTTTAACTGCCAAATATTCTCCAGAAGGTCTCAAAATTCTTCAGATATCCAGCATCTTTGGCATATTTGAACCCTTTCCAACAATGACTGCATGATTTTGAGATCCATTTATTTTTACACTGAGGACAACTGAGGGACTCAAACACAACTATTAAAAAAGGTTTAAACATTCACTGAAGCTCCAGAAAGAAACACGATGCATTAGTCAGGGGTGAAAACTTTTGAACAGGATGAACGGTCTGGAAATTTTTCTTATTTTGTTTAATTTTTTTTTTTTTTTTTTTTTTTTTTTCATATAGTACTGCCTTTAGGAAGCTACAGGAGATATTTTCATGTTTCCCAGAAGTCAAATTAATACAATTTACCTTGATCTTAAAATTTAAAAAGTTTACACCCCCCGACTCTTTTGCAGATTCTACAAGGTGTGCAAACTTGTGACTTCAACTGTAGGAATACACAAAAATCATGCCAGAGCATACAAAGCATTGATTCATCAATCAAAAAACTGTATATTCATTAAAAATATGACAAGTTTTCCTTGTTTTTTTATTTATAATGTTCTCCAAACTGGTGCAGTAGTCCTTAGAGAAATGAAGAAAATTTGGCTTGGATCCTGACCATTTCTTCTTGTGCATATGACATTTTCCCAAAATAATAATAATAAAAAAGTTGTACAATAAAAGTAAAAATATTATTTTTATTGGCATAATACATACATATATCAAAATGATTTAATTTAAATTATAAAAATTTTTTTCTAATGAAATTTTCCACATCCACCCAAAACATCTTTGTGTTTATACAATTACAAAGCATATGAATAATAGATTATTTTTCTATTGAACAAAAATCACATAAATAATCAATATCTAAATTAAACCTCTCTAACACACTTTTAACTGGATATATACTATTAAAAAAAAAATTTTAAACGTAAGAAGGCAGCATTGTTAAAGGGATAGTTCACCCAAAACTGAAAATTTGATGTTTATCTGCTTACCCCCAGGGCATCCAAGATGTAGATGACTTTTTTTCTTCAGTCGATCTCAAATGATGATTTATAACTGCAACCGCTGCCGTCTGTCAGTCAAATAATAGCAGTGATTGGGAACTTGAACAATAAGAGTCGAAAAAACTTCCATAGGCAAATCCAAATTAAACCCTGCGGCTCGTGACGGCACATTGATGTCCTAAGACACGAAACGATCGGTTTGTGAGAGAAACCAAACAGTATTTATATAATTTTTTACCTCTAATACACCACTATGTCCAACTTCGTTCAACTTCCGGTTAGTGAGGTCTGATCGCGCTCTGACAACGGAAGTGATGTCTCGCGCTCATTGAAGTATATGGGCGAGACATCACTTCCGTCACCAGAACGCGTTTTTTGACCTCACTAACAGGAAGCTGAACGAAGTTGGACATAGTGGTGTATTAGAGGTAAAAATTATATAAATACTGTTCGGTTTCTCTCACAAACTGATCGTTTCGTGAATTAGGACATTAATGTGTCATCACGAGCCGCAGGTTTTAATTTTAATTTGTCTAAGCAAGTTTTATTTACTGTTATAGTTGAAGTTCCCATCTACTGCTATTATTTGACTGACAGACGGCAGCGGTTGCAGTTAAAAATCATAATTTGCGTTCGACTGAAGAAAAAAAGTCACCTACATCTTGGATGCACTGGGGGTTAGTGTTAATTTCGTCACCTATTTTTAATTTAGTCTTAGTCTTGTGCCAAATGTCCTTGTTAGTTTTAGTCATATTTAGACATTCACATATCTTTTTTTGTTAGTCAAGTTTTAGTCGACTAAACGTCTCGTCATTTTAGTCTAGTTTTAGTCAAAAGAAAACTCAAGGTATCTTAGTCAAGTTTTAGTCGACTAAAAGTCTTTTAATTTTAGTCTAGTTTTAGTCAAAAAATTGTAGTCTTTTTTTAAAAATAACACATTATTACTGAGATTATTACTGATAAACATTTCAGTAAAAAAAAGTGTTTCACATATCTCAAACATTGGTTAAATGTCATAATTACCTGACAAAATACACTTGTTGAATGATTTTTGTTGAATGCAAATGTTAAATGTGTCTGGTTTTCAATTTCTGATTTAGGAGACACATTCACAAATGGTTAACCTGTGCTGAAGAGTATTTTATATTAACCAACACAATTCAAAAGCTGGGGCCCAACAGACTCCGACTGACAACTTAAGTTACAAAGGTTTTTAGTCAGACATAGATGGCCTCTCCTCTTTCCTGGCTGGTTGCTTGACCATATCTAGAAGCTATTGTAAGAATAAATACAACGAGGCCTCATTAAATGCAATAATATCAGGAACACACGTGTTATAGTGGAAATAAATATGACTTAATGAAACTTAATGAAAAGCCTAAGATCAAAACTATATATAAGTATAAAGTAAATTACCAACTTAATGCAAGTTATACATGGTATTGCACACACCATTATTGATATTTGGAGCAATATTACATGTAATTGTTAAACTTGATTCCCTTACATATACATTTGCTTTTAAGCCTAATTATTAATTTTGTTTATGATGTAATGTGACAGGGGTGTGGGAAGAGGTTTCAGGTTGGGGGTGCTTAGTTTTTTCTGTCACCACTTTTGAATAAGAAACAATATCAAGGCTATAAAACTTGTCAAAACTCCGCGAATCACAAAATAATCAGTGAGAAGTTGAGAACACTCGTTTAAACAGTGCATACACTCGAACTTGACTGAACATCACATTTTTTTTACTTAATTGATAATGCTTTTAATCGTAATGCAAAGACCGGTCATCGGGACATAAGCTGTCACGTACAATAAAAGAACCTGCGCAGCGACAGGAAATATAATTTAACACAAAAAGCCTGCCTAGACGGTGGACTTGCACTGTGGGGTTTTTTTGTTTGTTTTTTTGTTTTTGTTTTTTGAGCGGTGTGTGGACGAATTCTTTCTACGCACACACTATAGACCTTTTTCTCACTTCCTGGTTTTTGGCTTCCGGAATAGCCCTCGCCGTGCAAAGGTTTTTCCGGTTGCAGTGATAGATAGCCTTGTTCAGAACCAGCTCGGGAATCAAAGTCGTTTTACGAATTAAATGCCATGAAAATGTTTGAACGTTCTTGGTGAATTATTGGTGAGACTACAGAGCTCTCATTAAGATCTACATTTAATAAATAATTCAAAGTGATGGCGGTTAAACTGGTTAAATTATTCGTGTCTGTTTGGCGCGGCTGTGCATTATCGCGCTCCATGTGCTGTAAAGACAGTGCCTGCTTCTCAACGTGCATACTATACATCCTAAATAGTAGTCTATGTGACATTAGTAATATTCAGTACTGTTTAGGCTGGATATGCACATTGGGATGTGCGCTATATAGATTGTTTTTAGTGACGTGCTGGGGAAATGATCAGCTGGCAGCTCCCTTATCACACAAGCCTGATCCTCTGATTCATGAAACAGGACCGCTCGCACCCTGATATTTCTGGATATAAACACTTCAGTCTCTCACTCGTATTTTCCTGTCGTCATCATCATAAAGTGTGTATTATGCACAGTGTTGTGCTGTTGCAACATTAATGCAAAGACTGATAGTTGTAAAGTGTGGTGTTGGAAATTAATTATGTCTTAGTTTAATCATTTTAAACGATCAGGATTAATTATAACATAATGCTTGAATGTGGGATGTGATGCCATATGAGATTACATGCTATATATTTTTAAAACATATTAAACGACAATATTATGTATCTCGACTTTATATCCCCTAGCCTATTGTGATTTTTTTTTTATTATTATTATTATTAATTAATTATATAAATAATGTTCGTCGTAAGTGATACGATCGGGGAAATTGCTGAATGAGTAGCTGTGTAGCCTTTACTGTATGACAGCTGGTGATATAAATCCACCTGCCGGTAAATACGAGCAACGGTCTGAGTGGCCGTTTAAGCTACAAACCAGTAGAAAATAATTTATTTGTAGATTATACAACAGCAGGTTGGAAAACAGAAAAGGTAAGAAGCGATATTTGAGAAAAAGCATATCAATCTAATAGACGCACAGCGGTACTAACTTTACCCATCGTCACGTGATTTCCGATTCTTGTGAAAAAGGTCTATTTTATTTCTTGATAACAGACCGCTGCTAACTATAACACACCGTTGCCATGGACACACAGGATTCTAACCGTAGAGACGGAGCGCACTATTTTCTTTAGCGGAAGCAATACAATCATTTTTAAATCAATAAACTCCTTTTTAAATCATCATTGTGTGTCAAATTATTGATTTATTTGGTAGGTAGTCAGCCTAATCAGCCTGTTGGGGTTGTATTAGCTATAACAACTGCCTCGCTGAGACTATTGTAGACGAAAATGAAGAGAGATTTTATCTTAGTTTTTATTTCATACAAAACATTTTCGTCTCGTCTTTTTTCGTCAACAATAATGCATGTTAATTTAGTCTTAGTCAGCGTTTTTGGACAGTGGTGCAGTCTTGTCATCGTCTCGTCTTAGTCATGAAAAAAAGGTCGTTGACGAACATATTTCGTCTCGTCTCGTCTCGTCTGACGAAATTAACACTACTGGGGGTAAGCAGATAAACATCAAATTTTCATTTTTGGGTGAAGTATCCCTTTAAGCTTTCGGACGCAGCCTCTGTGTGGCGTCATGACGCATGTGCGTCTGTGAGGCGGAGTCAGTCAGAGTCAGACAGGTTTCACAGGTGTGCAGCTCCGCAACAATAACCCCAGAGAACTGAACGAAACTCAGACAAACGAAAAACAGGAAAGAAGAAGAAGAAACTCAGACAAATCACTGCCTATTTCGTTTATTTTGGTAAAAGGTAGGCTCCAGATTAATTAATTGTTTTAATACTGAGTTACATGTAGTTTTTCGTTGCCTAGTACGGCTTATTTTGGTGATTTAATTCAGGAAATTATACCTTCTTGTATACGGAGTGACTAGATAAACTTTTAAACGTTTACTTTACTTTATAAAAGAATTATGATTAAACTGAAAAATATTTTTAGTTCAGAGATTGAATAAATGTTTGAAACCACAACCAGTTCAATCACATCAGTTAACTGATACTGTAACTCCGATGTTTTGTGTGTTGGTTTCATTATCCGGGGACTTTATAGCTACTCACGTGAACGTGCATCAAGTTTGAAACACATGATATTGGTGAAATACAGGCTACTTATCTCATCTGTTAACGGAACGTTCAAAGTAACTTTCACTAATGTTTTGTAAAGGTTATGTAAATGATGTTGAACAACGTGATTGGAATCTTTATGAGGTGTTTACTTGATGAACAATCTCATAATGTTAAGAGAAAACGTACATTTTTAGAACATCCATATGATTTGAACTTGAATGTTGATGTTAATCTTGGAATATTACAAATAAATGTTCAAAGAATGTTATATTGTGAGTAAAAATAACTAATTAAGCTTATGAGAATGTTCTAGCGTTTTCATAACCTTTTAAATAATGTTTCAATCATGACAAGAAAACTGGACACTTTAACGTTTTTTTGAAACATTTCAAATCGCTGTTTCCACAACGTTTATAAAAAATAATGGGTTCTCGTTTCTTAGGCAATGGCAGAATCAAACCGGCATCATCACACAAGGGACAAAGACTACTCTAGTCGAGACAGGAGAGATGAAGGGGGACGTGAACACAGACAGGACAGGAGATCCAGAGAGGACAGAAGAACACCTGATGAAGACGACCAAACACGAAGCCACAGAGAGAAACAGAGATATGCTGACACTCAGAGGGACCCCCGTGTGTACGAAGCCAACCGTTACCATAGTCAGACAGTGTAAGGAATGATTTTGATGTGCTTTTCCTCATCTACAAAAATATTTGTTCTGAAACATGCAAAAATATGCATGTGTTCTGTGACTTTCTGCCCTGATTGTTTTATTATTTTTTACAGGCCCAGTTACACCGAGACTTCATCTTCATACTATGATGACAGTCAACCACATAATCATAAAGGGGCACTTTACAACCTAAAATACATTACAACAAGCAGAGGTAAACTAATTTTATGATTATGCTGGAGAAACTACTTCGAAACTGTCTTGCTAACCTAATAATTAGTATATCAAGACTTCTGATGCAAAAGCCTCTAAGTGCCATCTGAAATTTGCTTATAAAATGAGCATTTTTATCAAGATTGTATGTTTAGGGCCAGTAATTTCACTGTAATAGTAATTAATAGGTCCTTTTCATTGCCATTAAAGTGAAATAACTAAACATAAACATACAAGCTTGACAAAAATGGCCTTTTTAGAAGAAAATTCAGATGGTACTCAGAGGCTTTTGCATCTGAAGTCTTTTTTATATATATATATATATATATATATATATATATATATATATATATATATATATATATATATATATATATATATATAAATATAAATATATAAAAAATGACTGTTAGTAGTTTCACTACTTTCAGTGGTTTTGCACTGAAATGAAAGACATTTGTATGTTTTTATATACACTACCATTGAGTGTCAAGATTTTAATGTTTTTGAAAGCATTAATTTGATCAAAAATACAGTAAATACAGTAATATTGTGAAATATTATTGCAATTTAAAGGGATAGTTCATCCAAAGATGAAAATTTGATGATTATCTGCTTACCCCCAGGGCATCCAAGATGTTGGTGACTTTGTTTCTTCAGTAGAACACAAATGATGATTTTTAACTCCAACCGTTGCCGTCTGTCAGCCGTATAATGCGTGTAAATGGGAACTCCACCTATAAGAGTAAAAAAAAAACATGACAGACAAATCCAAATTAAACCCTGCGGCTCGTGACGACACATTGATGTCCTAAGACACGAAACGATCGGTTTGTGTGAGAAACCGAACAGTATTTATATTATTTTTTACCTCTAAAACACCACTATAACCAACTTCGTTCAGCATCCGGTTAGTGAGGTCTTAACGCACTCTGACAACGGAAGGAATGTCTCGCTCTCATTGAAGCAAAGCGCGAGACATCAGTTCCGTCAGCAGAGAGCATTTTTTGACCTCACTAACCGGATGCTGAACGGAGTTGAACATAGTGGCGTCTTAGAGGTAAAAAATTATATAAATACTGTTCGGTTTCTCGCACAAACCAATCGTTTCATGTCTTAGGACATCAATGTGTCGTCACGAGCCGCAGGGTTTAATTTTTAGTCGTGTTTTTTGACTCTCATACATGGAATTCCCATTGACATGCATTATACGACTGACAGACCGCAAAAAATCATCATTTGTGTTCTACTGAAGAAACAAAGTCACCTACATCTTGGATGCGCTGGGGGTAAGTAGATAATCATCAACTTTTCATTTTTGGGTTTTAAAAGGTTGTTTTCTATTTGAATATTTTGTAAATTGTAATTTATTCCTGTGATGGAAAAGCTGAATTTTCAGCATCATCACTCCAGTCTTCAGTGTCACATGATCCTTCAGAAATCATTCCAGTATGCTGATTTGCTACTAAAGAAACATTTCTTACTATTACCAATGTTGAAAACAGTGAAAATACTTTTGTGAATATCGTGATCATTTTTTCAGGATTCTTTGATTAACTTGAAAAGAATAGCATTTATTTTAAATAAATCTTTTGTAACATTATAAACAGTAATTTGCGCTACTTGTTTTAAAAACTGATATTTTGTAAATTTAAAAGTAGTTACTTGAAAAGTAATCTGATTACATTACTCACATTACTTGTAATGTTACCCCCAACAACACTGATTATAAAATGTCTTTAATGTCACATTAGATGAATTTAATGCATCATTGTTGAAAAAACTACTAATTTTTTTTTTTTTTAAAAAACGTACTGACCCCAAACAGTATTTATGAAATATATTTTAATGTGCATATGTTCTGTAGGCATCTGTCAGGCCATGGAATTCTTTTTAAGCTTGTTGATTATCATCTGTGCTGGAGTGAACCACAGTAACTCGGGTCGGTATCGGGATATCGCCAGCTTAGGCGGTCTGTACCAGTACTATTATGGAGGAGCCAACGCATTCACTGGAGCAGAAGCACAGAAGGTCCAGCAGCTCGACGACCAGTTCTACCAGCTCAAACTGCCCCCTTACGTCTATAGCATGGCATGCGGCGGGGCATTGATGCTTTATGTTTGTGCCCTGCTGGCCCTCGGAGTGTTTCGCATGCCCTACCGCTTCCCCCCTCTGCTGCTGGCTGAAGCCCTGCTGGATGCGCTCATAGGTCTTGGTTTTATTCCTGCTCTCGCTTTCTACTTCATAAAGCTGCAGGAGATCTACAACAACCCCATCTGTAAAGAGAGGGAAGCGATGTACAGCAGCAAAGGTCACAGAGGATTTGAGTGCAATCTCAATGGGGCAGACATAGCAGGAGGGTTGTTTGGTGTTCTGGGGATTATTATTTTCCCCATAAGTGCAGTGTTGGCCATCAAAGCCTTCATAAGAGTGCGGAAGATGAAGCAGAGGCCGGCGGTAGACAACAACCTCTGAGTGTTATGTTATTTCATGTATCTTACTTGCAACCATGTAAATGCATAAGTTAGTATTTTTACAATGTCAGAAGGATATATATTTTCCAATTTTTTCAAAGTTTATTATAAGGGACTTTTGTATGGAAGCTTGTTTCTGCCATGAAAAAAAAGATTTTTTTTTTTCTCAATTGTTATAAACTCACAATTGCAAGTTATAAAGTCAGAATTGCGAGTTATAAAGTCAGTTACTCGATATAGTCAGAATTATGAGTTATAAAGTCAGATGCATGATATAAAGTCACAATTGGGACAATTCTGACTAAGACTGCGAGTTTATATCTCAATTCTGTGAAAAAAAAAAGTATAGTGAGAAAGTCACAATTACCTTTTTAATTTTTTTTTTGTTTTTATTTAGTGGCAGAAACAAGCATCCATACTTTTGCACATTTTTATACTTTTATAAAAATACTTTTTGTTGGAATTTACTTAAAGCCATCATATTTAATGCATTAATTAGGCCTTGTAATGCACTTATGGCCTCATGAATAATTGTAAGCACAGTTATAATACTTATGTATTCATTGAACACACCTTTAGAAAGTATAATGCAGTACAACCAATTTCAGATGCAACAAGGAATCTGCTAATATTATGCATTTTAACTTTGCTTTCAATTATTTTTTTATATAATGCATTATAATGTACATTATGAATACCTTTAATGCATTATACAAAGGCTTAATGTAAAGTGTTACCATACTTTTTTTTCATCGATTACAAAAAAAGAACCTATATTAACAAAATGAAGTCTACTGCATATTCATGAGTTAATTATGTCTATATTTCCTTTGGTGCCAATGGCTCACAGTTTGTAATTCACCATATTAAGCTGAATCATTTGTTTTTCTTCTCTTTATATGTGCATCTATTTTACAGACTATATTTAAAGTATTTTGAGACAAATATGCAAATACATCTGATAAAGAACTGTTGTGAGATCAAAGACACATGTTTCACAGTAAAAATCTTTATTGCTACTTGGCTGAAAAGTTAATTAAAAATACAGCTTTCTGCTCAAAACTAAGCATAGCAGCATCTGAAATGAAACGATGAACCAGAACCCACTCAAAAATCCCAAGAAGTACAGTCCTAGCTGACAGACGGCAAAAGTGCTCGCATTTAGTCCTTTTACTGAACTCAAATGATCTCCTAAACTAAAAACAATTAAATAATTTAACACAATGAAAATATTCAGCAGTGTACTGCATGCTAAAATAGAAACTTAAAAATATAATATACATTATGCTTCAGATATTAAAACAATTTCTTATAAACAAAAGTTAATATTTTATACAAATAATCACATGATAATATATTCTTTATATTATATATTTATATTCATTTATATAGGGCATGCTTCTCACATTAAATACATGAATAATTAGTATCTTCAACGATAGTACCTTGATGGGTGACGGTTTACCATAGAACCCTTAAATCCTAGATTCTGCACTGGAGGACCTATAAATTTGCATGAAACAATGAAGTACAAAAATAAACCTCAGCTTCTTGGCATTGAGAGGAAATATTAAAGCATCTCTTTAAAACAAAATGTACATAAAATGATGACAAGATCAAGCTTTGGTCACATGTCAAACAACAGGAACTTCATCTTAACCCTCGTCTGTCCAGAACGAACCATGATTATGTGCAAAAATGTCAATGTATACGCCAGATAAATATGCGTTTTTGCGTTCGAATGAAAATATTATCTCTGTCAGGGTAAAACCACAATCACACGTGTCATGCACCAACAACAACTCTCACACTGACTTGAGGCGAATGCTTTCTTTGTTAAAGATACAGAAGATGAAGCATGTTTCAGATAACCTCACTGGAGGTCGAGTCAAAACTTAGAAAAGCAGAAACATACTGTATTGTTAAATTAGGCCAACAATTAGGTGAAGACATTTCTGCCAAATGGAAGTGCAAATATGATCACTGTTTTCAACACTCCCCCATCTGTCATTGGTCAGACAAACAGATAGCCCCACCCCCAAGTTCACACCATTGATTGAGACCTTTTTCTGTGTCAAGCACAAAGCACACGCAGATAAAAATCCAGAATGTTTACACTTTTTGTGGGAATCGACCTATAAATGGCTTGCTTACAATTGAGCTGTGATAAGAGGAATTACTTTAACCTAAAAAAAAGACCAAAAAAAAGTTTTAATATCCAAAATTGCTTGTGATTATATCATAGTTTTATCTTCTAAATCACTGTTGTGTTGTAACATGTTCATGTTGTTCTGCGTAAGTGTTCCCACAAGAGTTATAAAATGAGAGAAACTTACAGAAAATTCAATAATGTGCTGAATCTGATACAAAAAAGAAGCTTTCTCTAACGTTTATGTTCAGTTTGAATATAAACATGTTTGAGATCATTTTCTAGTGCAATGCCCAACTAAGACACCACTAACACACTGGCATACAAATCATCCTAATCACATTTTAAAAAAGAAATATATATTTCATGCTCCATGATAGAATATTAGAATCCCCAAATGTCCTATAAAGTTAAAATATAGTAATAATAAAAAATTCTAATATGTAATTTAAGCGGGATGTTCTGTGCTTTGTGTTCTTCCGGTAAAGAAACGGTTCACCCTACAATGGAAATTCTGCTGTAATTCCAAACCTGTATGATGTTCTTTCTTCTGTTGAACAGAGGTAACCAAAACTGTTTGGTTACCAACATTCTTCAAAAAATGTTAATTTACTCACATGATGGTGAGTAAATGATTACAGAATTTTCATTTTTGGATGAACTATCCCTTTAAGAATCACCTCTGTCCTTCCATTTAACGGATGAATATAAACTTTATGGCTATTTGAATATAACGCATAGGAAAACTGCATTTGGCTAACATCTTCAAAAATGTTTGCTCAGTTTCACCACAACATGTTTTGGCCAGGAGATCACAGAGCACAAATGTTTAAGGGATCTAAGGGTATAATGCACTAAAACGGAAAAGTTTTTCCTTTGCTTTTTGTTTCTCGCGTACAGGCAACAATGTTGTCAAAACGATCCCCGTTCACACGGCTCTGTGAAAACATTTAAATTTGCAATGTGTAAAATTTAGGAGGATCGGTTGACAGAAATGCAATATAATATGTTTTCAGTGATGTATAAAGACCTTACATAATGAACCGTTATGTATTTATTACCTTAGAATTAGCCATTTCTATCTACATACACTGTGGGTCCCCCTCCATGTCAAGTTGTCGTTTTGCACCAGCATGTTTCTACAGTAACCCTAAACGGACAAACTGCTCTACAAAGCGCATTTCGCCACTGTGTTCGTTGGTGTTTTTAGAGGCAGCTTGCATTGTCACTATGTTGAATACGCACAATAGAAGCGTTCTTTGTTAGAAGTAAGAAGAAACCTCATTGCTTGACTGCTACTCTGCTGTCTCAGACAACGACATATTTGTCTTTGTGTCGGACACCATAGCTTCTCTAAAGTGCTTCGAAAGGGAGGGGTGAGCACGGTGCTGAGCCATTGGTTGCAATTGGCAACCTCACTGCTAGATGCCGTTAAAATTTACACACTGCACCTTTAAAAACGCTGTATTTAGTAGATGTCACTTTGTAAAGAAACACGTGATACGCACGCGCATGACGTCAAAAGTTTGCATTTTCAGGCCCCCAAAACGCTGTTGTCGTGTAAATAAATGGCCAAAACATTTTTAGTTGAAAACGTAAAACGGCCCCTAAAATACAACATTTGTCCATGTGGCAAAGCAACTAGCTTGTTGCCTAGACTGAAGAAACTATTCCACAACAGTGCGCTCCACTTGACACCCGCAGACTGATTTTCCCAGTCCCATTCTTAATAATTTCATATTAATAATCTAATTAGTATGATTTTAGCATATATCATTTTTACTATGATGCAGATATGCATCATGTTGTAGGGCTATACAAAGTCTAAGGTGCTCTCAAAAGCAGCATGATTTGCTGTGTCCATGACATTTGTTTGAAAAATGACTTTCCATTTCAGTTCCATAGCTAATAACAGAGTTAGACTACATCTTGCTAGCAAAGCAAGCCATCAAATGCTTGAACTCTGCTTCTTAGCACAGTATGAATCAGCATGTTGTGCCTCAATAACCACATCTCTACTCTCAACCAAACATAAGAAATTACATATTTTAGGGGTTATAACAGGAAAAAAATATCTACTTTCTAAAAGAGGCCATAAATCACAGCCTAATGTTGATTTATATGCATTTCAACAAATAGCTAAAATGCAATTCTTAAATATGTCTATGTATATAGATTCTCTGAGCTACGTACAAAGTGCTTATACAGTGTAAAACCCTTTTACTTTATATGATTGTACAACAATACTTGATGCACTTAAGCTCTAAATGATTTAGGTATTGGTCTAGGGATCAATTTCCAGTAAAATGTACTTCACATTTTTGTGTGCAAAAAAATGGGAATCAGAATATAAACACTAAAGAAAAACTACCTTTAAGACCATGACAGAAAAAAACCCCTATGAGTCATGCAGGGCTGCTGCATCCATGCCACTGGCTTCAGCTCTCAGTAGAACCCGAGGGACGGCTGAAATTCTCAAAATAACTCACCTACCTTCAAATACCACTACTACATATCTTTTGGCACAAGAGCTACAGTTTTAGATCTGTAGGCAATTAAAATTAACACCACAGATGACTCGCTAATGCTTGCAGAAAAGTTAATGGCAGTAAAAGACAGTAAAAAAAATTCAAAATGTTCCTGGATGTTAAATACTGGGATCCAGATTAGTTACATGGCAGCCTTTTCTCACACATATAGCAAACACAATCGGTATGCAAGTTTGGCACAAAGAGCATTTACCAGCTGACCATGAAGAATATTAATTAAAAAAAGAAAAACACTCAAAATGTCCGCCGCAATGGATATAATTCACAAAATGAATCTTTTGAATCTTGAGATGAAATGGCTTAAACAATATCTGAGCATACAAGTGTACTTAAGCTCATTTTCAAGTTGAATGTTTCATGGATGATTTACAAATTCAAGTACTGAATTTTTTAATATGCCAATGCTGACACTTTTTTTATGAGATGCGATTTCTACATTTGAAGTACATCAAAGTTTCAGTGTTGATAGGGAATGTTGTTTCCCCTGCACACCTGTGTAAAGACCGTTTCTAATGAATTGTGAGAGTGCACCTAATAAATTATTAATAATTTAATACAACCGATGCTCTAAAAGTGGCAAAAGAAAAAGTGGGCTTCATAGAACATCACTAAATTTAATATCTAACAATTAACAGTGGGCTTTGCACTTGATTTTCCCTCATTTTAATTTTCCCAATTCTTTATTATAAAAAAAAAAAAAAATAATTAAAATGTAATTATGAATTGCGAAAAAATAACTTGCAGGGAAAACACTGAAAAAAAAAAAAAAAAAACGTTGTTTCCAATGAACACCACTAGATGTCTCCTCAAACCATGGGAACAGTGTTTTACTGCACAGAATTCCTTGATACTGTGACTGTGGCAATTACAAACTCAAGTAACCCAATATGCAATAATACTTCTTTTTCCTCTTGTCCCCCTATTAAAATAAAACAAAACTCTTTTTTTGTACGTACCACGCATGGCTAAAATAAAGCGCACACACACAGCACAATACATGATATCATATGCCCTGTACCTCTCATACAAAAAAAAAAAAAAAAGTGTCAGCTGTTCACTTTTTTCCTTGATAATGAGAAAATATCCCAAACTCACTCAGATCAACAGAAAAACCACACTACTACAAAGACCCAATGACATATTCATGGCTTGAGGCTTTGTAGTATGAGCTCTGTCGTGTAGTCATGGCACACTCGAAACTTCAAGTACTCTAAACAACCCGAGACAGCTCAAGTTATGATTTTAGACACGGTTGTGAGGTCTTTCTGCTCCCCAGTTGACCTTAGCCATAAAGGTGTGGCAATGCTTCCACTGAGAAATGGATGTACTAAGAAATAGAGGTTCTCACTCTGACCTCCATCACTAGGCTGAGTCCCTCTCCAGGTAGATCTGTAAGGGCTTGAATGTTACGTTGGGTTCATTGTACTCTTCTATTGTGCAGAGTGTTCCAGAGACCCCCATGGCTTTGTCTGGGAGATCCCGTATGCATACAAGTGAGGAGATCAGGGGAGGTGGCGAAAGCTCTGGTCTTTTTCAACAATACATCTTTCCACAACAACTACTCTTTTCCATGAAATGGAGTGGGATGTTTCCAGCAGGTCAGATGGGGAAGAGATCCTTTTGACCCTCTGAAATATTCCTCACAGACTTCAAAGGTGAAGATTACTGACTAGTTGCCACTATAGGAAGGTAGGAGAACAAAACTGCACGTACACCAGAACAGTAAAGGCTCTCAGAACCTCAACCATCTTCAAGAGGCACTTTTCTCAACTTTTGGTCTCAGTTTAGCTGATAGTATCTTTCCGCCAGAAGGCAAATGTGATCATTGAGCCTACTTAAGCCTGTGACCTTTGATATAAAGGGCGAATGTCGAAATGAACTCGCGCATGGTGATGAATGAGGTACTCCAGCTCCATGCTGTGGTTTTTGGTCAGGAATAGCCCATGTATTTCCTCAATCAAAGACCTCAATCTTCGTGATTTCATCGGTCCTGACACTTGCACCCATTTCCACCCTTCCGGTTACACATCTCTGAGGTGGCTACGCCACCGCCGATCAGCCATAAGAATGCACATGCAGGGACCCACACGTGATGACGGCGCTAAATAAGAACTGGAATATCTCGAAGGCAGGAAGTGCGTGCTAGCCTCTTTGATGTGGTGCTATGATGCGGAGATGCTCCAATGGTGCCGCTTGCAGCCACTATAGAGCTGTGTCATAGACATCCTGTTGCAGGACGGTGGTGGGGTGGAGACCGGGGACGGTGGGGTGAGGATGGTCCCAGTTGGGGTCTCTTGCCGAAGGTGGTGTTGAAGGAGGCGGTGGCCCGGGAACCACAGGGCTCTGGCCTCTCAGCTGCTCCCGCACATCCTGCTCCAGACTAGGTGGTATAATTAACTGGTCTTCCGGGTCTTGCTGGGCTGGTGCGGCAAAATATCCGGATTTCTTTTTGGGGGCCTCGAGTGCTACTTCAATGATGTTGTGGCTGTCCTCCAGAGCCACTACCGAGCCATTAGAGAGCTTCTTTCCGAAGAGGCTGGAGGTGGAAGGAGACTTCTTCAGATCTGAGATCTCTCGTCCACATACAGCCAGTAGGCAGCCGTTGGTGGCAGAAACCACAACACTGTTTTGCCGACGCATTTTGCTGTTGGGATAGTCCGAGCCCCTCAAATCATGGCGGCCGTCCAGGTCCTTGGGACTTTCGGGTGGTCCAGACCGTAGCTGAAAAGCACAGCAGTGAATGTCCACCTCCACCTCTAGCTTACTCCCGTTTGAGATGACACCTTCTAAAGGAGCCTCATCGTCGCTGTCGAGCCCGTTGTCTGACTGGTTGCTGGAGAAGGTGGCACTGGAAGGTTGTCGTTGGAACAGAGCCGGGTGCGCCCCTGGTCCCAGGCTCACCAGTGGCCCCATGTTACACAAGGTAGCAGCAGGATGTAGACTACAGCGGCGCTCCGGACGAGCTGTTGGTCCCGAAGAGGGGTGTTCATCCGAGGCTGTGGATCCAGCCTCGCTGCCCACTTCTGAAGCTGACATCTCGCTGTTAAACTCAGAGGCAATGCCGCTGCTAGATGATGGTGTGGCTGGGTCACCAGGTGAGACGGAGATTGGTAAAGGTGTCGGGGCAGGTGGTCCTCGTGCTTCTGCGGTCAAAAGAGGAGGCTCGCAAGTACAGCTGTCTTCTCCGATATGCAAAGCCACCACTACTGCTCCAACATTATCCCGGCACCCGTAGCTCTGTGCCAGAGTGCAGAGCTTTTTGGCAGCAGCGCGGGGGTCTCTGACAGCTAGCACTGTGCTTACTGCCTCCTGGTACGAAACCTTCTGGAAGAGTGCTTTGTTTCCTAGGATCAGAAACTCATCCTGGGAACACAGAGGCTCTGTGTGCACCCAGGGTTTGGGAAGCACCCAAGGAAACAGGTAGGAACAGCCAAGTAACCGTGAGCAGCATGTCACCCCACTCACCTTGTTATCCTGCAGCACAAAAGAGCCAAATGATTAAAGACACAAAAAAGCTTTTACTTCTCACTTATGGACATATTGACGTCATGAAGCATCAGCCAGTTGACTTAACGGGTATGAACTGAGAAAGAGTCAATACCTCAGTGATAATAGCTTTAGCCAGTTTGACACGCTCCATCTCCTCAGCGCTCTGTTCTAGGCTGAAAACTTTCGAGAGGGCAAGAGGTTGCCCGTCACGACACAGGACAGCCTGGCAGGTGCCTACGTTGGCCACAGTGAGGCTAAAGTAGCTGCCAGGCTCGGAGGACTCATGATGGATGTAACAGAGCAGAGCCGAGGCACCTAACTTCTGGCCTGCCATGCCAAGTTTCCTGCAAAAATGCACAACAGCAACCAGAGAAATGCATTTATTATTAATATAGGTTGAAAAAAAAAAAAAAAAAAATCTAAGGCTATTTGTGAATTATAGTGAAACAAAAATATTTGAATGCAACATGTCACAACTGACCAAAATTCATACAATTCTTATTAAATGACAAGCTATCAAGTGTTACCAATTATTGTACAAGCAAGGTTTAAGCATACAAAATTTATGAATAAAGAAAAGAAAGCTTAATCAAATCATGCTTAATCAAAATGTGCAAAACACACCTATGAGAGGTAAGGAAAGTGTTGCACATGTATACACTATCCACACTGGAGTGCTGTATCTCCTCTGCCAATACATCTCCCATGGTGCACTGCAGTAACCTGGAAACTTCCTCATTACGGTCGCCATCAAAAATCCCATAAGCAGCCTCTGGACTGTCCCCGAAGTGATCCACAGCCAGCACAGACACACACAACCTGAACCCAGGTAAAACACAAGATTTCAATTGAAGAAATGGTCTTCATGAAAACAACACCCAACCAAAATGTTGTACAATATCACATTACAATACATTTCACTGAATGGTAATGGATATACCTATATAGGTACATACACAAACTCACTCTCACTGACAAACACACAAAAGTGGCCCCCCTTGGTGGATATAGAGTACAGAGGATGCGATATTTGAAACTAACTCCTTTGAAACTGGAGGTAATGCCCTTCGCAGGGGGAGCCATGCACACTGAGGTCACATTAAACATGTAGAAACAAGACCTTTAAGCCTATGGGAAGCATTCTGCATTTAAACCAGCCCCCCTGCTGCGTTTTGCCCCTGGAAACTGCGAAATTTACTGTGAAAACCAACGGTATGATTATTCTGAGAATGCCAGCGGTTTTATGCCATCCAAGTATTTCTTTTTTCGTGAATTGGTTGTCTCAGAGCCAGATTTTTGGTCGGCAAAATATCTGGGGCCAGATTCATAAAAATCTTCTTAAGCCCAGGATAAACTGCACGATTTTAGCAATCCTATAAGATCATTACAAATCACACTGTGCAACATGGATCTGAACATGCATGTAGTAGACTGTACGATAATGACACCTATTGACTTGTAGGCTACGATGCAAGTTTCTATAGAAGAATAAAACGTCATCTGTATGCGCTAGTGGTAAACAAAAAGACCATGTTGAATCACACTTTGGCAATTGTAGTTTTTATATGTGCTGAAAAAAAGGAAGCAGTGAAAGAAGAAGGGGAAAAGAGCTTGAGGTAAGCAGTTTTAAGTTTTAGCGCCATGTCATGTTGATTTCATGTCGTATTTTTATTGGCTGGTCAGTAGACGTAGCAGCAAACACACTGTGCACTGATCATGCTGAATTTCTGACACCGTCAGAAAATTATCGTAGGCTATCTTTGGTTGCAAGATCAGGAAAACCTCTTTGAACCTCTCTTACTGTACAACATAGGACCACTGATTAAGAGCCACGATCACAGAAATTACCACGATAGTTTCACAATGGCAATCTTTTGTCTACATTCTTAATCCTACCCAATACATAAACTTAACAACTACCTTACTAATTATTAATAAGCAGTAAATTAGGAGTTTATTAAGGGAAAAGTCTGAGTTAATAGTTTATATGTGTTCCCTATGCTAAAGTGTTACCAAATTTTTTATTAGACCGCAATGAACAAAAAAAAAATAGTTTGCGCCTTCAGATCCTGAAGTTTCACTGCAGCCAATATATTCTCAATATATAATAGAGAATTGGGGATGGTATTCTGGGCCTTCCTTTAACCAAACAAACCAACACTGACAAACACACTCATTCTTTCCAAATCTTTGACTCTCATGTCTCCAGATGTTGCTCACTTGTTCCTTTGACCACACATCTCAGCATAACCATGATCCCACAGGGTGGACGTGCCCTGTGCGTCTCCTGCTGTCACGGCTGGCTTCTGGTCCAGCTTCAGTGTACTTATGTGACTGGAAGAGAGAAAGACACAGAGAGATAAAGACAAAAGAAATTAACCATCTGTGTTTGAGTATATCAGCTGCATAATTAGTGTAGACAGGACTGTGTTGCATCCCACGGAGAGGACTGCTGTTTAGTAGCACCTCACCTGAAGAGGTTGAGTGTTTTATGCTCTAACATGAGGCTACTGTTGCCGGTCAGGTCCAGCTCTTGCAGTGTGGAAGGAAGAGAGTCCGGCAACAGGATTTCCGTCTGCTCATTACAGCTCACATCTACCAGCTACACAAAGAGCAGACGAGATACAGCATACTTCATGTGAAACACTGAATATAAAAATAATGTGTTTAACAAACAACCGCCCACATCAAACAAAATTTTGTTGGATTTGGGAGTAAAAACGATTTAATTTTGCCAGACTTAAAGGGATAGTTCACCCAAAAATGAAAATGATCCCATGATTTACTCACCCTCAAGCCATCCTAGGTGTATATGACTATTTTCTTTCAGCCAAACACAACTGGAGTTATATTAAATAATATCCTGGCTCTTCCAAGCTTTATAATGGTAGTGAATTGTGGGCGCCCTTTTTGAAGCCCCAAAAAAATAAGTCCTTCCATCATAAAGAATAATCCATACGGCTCCAGGGGGTTTATAAAGGCCTTCTGAAGCAAAGCCATGGGGTTTTGTAAGAAAGTAAATGAATGGATCATTTTCATTTTTGGGTGAACTATCCCTTTTTTTATAGTGCCATTTTCACAATTCCATATTATAAATATTGAAATAATGATAATAATTAAAAGAATATTTATAAAAGTATTAATCAAGCTATTAAAATCAAAATAATGCATATAAACCTTATAAAATAGAAACATTAAATCTAAACATGAACAATCTAAATCAATTTAGATAAATTTAGGTATAGAAGTTCTGTGAAGCATCACTAATTTTCATGTTCTCACCATTTATATTTAGATTTAGCATTTAAATGTAAAAATTCAGCTTTTTTCATAAGAATAAATTACATTTTATATTAAATATATTACAATGATGATCTCTATTAAAACAATGTTTTGTGACCTAAATTGCTATAATTGTCTACCCGTACATTTAAAATTGCATCTTTTTTCTTCTTTCTGTGTGTTACTGCCACCTGATGATGACTCTGTGGTTGACCCTTAAGATCCTTACAATATTTATGGCCAGGCTTTCATGCCCTGATCATCATATATCACCCAAACGCACACCAACCTTGATCTCGGGGAGGTTGAGGACCTCTGGGAACACGCTGATATGGTTGGAGTGGGCGATGAGGGTGTGCAGTCTCTTGCAGCTGGACACAGTGGAGGGGATCGTTTTCAGCTTGTTCCCACTCAGATTTAACTCCTCCAGTACCTCCAGTTTACTGAGTTTGCTGAAAACACAACAAAGGTGATTTATACAGATATAATCACTGATCGTCCTTGAATGATGTTAGATGGAAGTATCCTAGTTCAAGGTGTCAGTGAAGTATAGGTACCTAGCAGGAAAAGACAGCAGTTGGTTATAAGCCATATGCAAGACCCGCAGGTTCTGATGCCCCACCAGTAGAGCAGCGCAGTTCTCATTCAGGTTGTTTCTGGTGAGATAGAGTTCCTGCAGGGTGCTGAGGCTCTCCTCTGATTGGCTGCTCGGCGGGATTGTCTCCAGTGCATTGGCAGACACATTCAGATACTTTAAACTAGTAGACGAGAAGACAAAGGAAAAGCAATTTGGTGAATATTGTTTTTCTTTTCTTTTCATTTAAACAGCAATGTTTATAAAACAAAAATCCTCTTGGATACAATCAAAGCCTCAGAGCTGCAGTACATCTTTCAGCATTAGAGATGCTTAATGGATGACAAGTAAATTAACATACAGGAAATGGAAGAGCTTCGGGCTGTTCTGGCTCATATTACTGTGTCTCACTGAGCCGTATCCTCCTTTACGCATCCATGAGAGTCTTTGTAGAACATGTCAGTTCCTCTATGCACAGCACATGCACTTGCATACAAGTGTTGGACTAATATACTCATTCCTCCTTTCAAAAGTAATATTATTACATTATGTTTTATTTCTGGGCGACAGTAATTTACTACACTACTAGTTATATTACTTTTCCATTACAGCCCACAGAAATGATTATAGCGTATTTTCGCATGCGCGTCTCTATGAATGTTAGAGCATATTTAAATTATTTAGTTCACATTGTAAATATGAAACATATCTGTCAATGCATATTTAAAACTTTACAAACTATAAATCACTGGCTTCCGCTAACGGCCCTCACGCAATCATGAGAGGGTCGAGTTCTGGTGGAAGGGTGACCTCTGACCTGACATATGACGTAGGCGTAGCGTAAGCTTAGGTGAGAATAGACACCTTTCATGTAAACCCTCTCATAAACACGCGTACAGCCATTGTCGGAAGCCAGCGATTTAAGTTTTAAATATGCATATTTTTCTTACAAAAACCCCTCGCTTCGCTTCAGAAGACATTTATTAACCCACTGGAGTCATATGGATTATTTTATGATGATGGATGCACTTTTTGAAGCTTCAAAAACTCTTGTAATACTCAATAATATTACAAAGCTGGGAAGAGCCAGGATATTATTTAAAGACCCCCCTGTGGTGAAAAATCATTTTTTAAATGTTGTTTATATGTCTATGTAATGTTTTTAATATGCTTTAAGACAAACCATGTGCAAATTCATAAGACAGCATATTCCTGAGTATTTCATGTTTAAAACCGCAGTAAACCAAAGACCCGCGGTTTGAAATCGGTGGTGTTTGTGACGTCACAGACTACCTTGTAACCAATCACAACAACATCCCGGCTGGCTTTAGAATATCATTAACTATGACTGCTCTGAAGCAGGAAAGTCTCGAAAGAAGCCAGGTTATCCGGGTATATTTTCTGTTGATATGAAAAATTGTGTAGATTTAGCAATATAGCAGGTGTATGATGTATATTATGGTGTTATGATGAACTATTTGCCTTTCTCTACTGACGTTGTTCAAAGCGTCATTGTTCAAAGAAGTCAGCTGTCTGACTCTGAGATATATTTATTATTAGCTGTTTGATAACGTAGTCAAGCAAAAGGCTAATCATTTTAATTGTTATGTGTCCAACAGAACCGTCGCAAGGGCTGTGCCAAGTGTGTGAGCGCATATCACGGCAAATTAAAGTGACAACTGATTTGAAGTAAAGCCAATAAAGCTCATGTTTTTGACCTTCAAAATATGTTAATACTATAAAACACAGCTAAAACAATATTGCTCTGAGCGTGTGACCATAATTCGTGTGCATATGTCAGTTAGTGTGGAATCACACGTCAAGTTCAGGTTTTTTTATTTAACACTAAGAAGTTAAATAAGCATATATAGCATATTTTTCAATATATAAGCATATATAGCAATATATATATGCATATATAAGCAATATATAAGCATATATTGCTCATCGCTACAGCAACAGTAGACTCTTTGAGCTGGTGTGAGCGAGTGGAGGCGGGGCTAATTTGCATATTTATTGATCCGAGAATATTAAATTAGGCAAGGGTGTAGAGTTATATTCAAACTATTTTAAGGCATGAAGATTTTTTTTTTTTTTCACTCGAAAAAATGTTTAAATATGTCATTTTAGTGATCAAAGATGCATTTTAAGTGATACAATAATTGACTACATGGGGACTTTACTTTAATATAAAAGGCTGAAAGAAGATAGTCATATACACCTAGGATGCCTTGAGGGTGAGTAAATCATAGGATTATTTTAATTTTTCTGTGCACTATTCCTTTAATTAAATTTTTTCATGAGTCTGATGAATACTGCTCTGATTAAATTATAAATTACATAATCTGATATCTAATTAAAAAGATTTTGCCCAATTAAATAACTAATGTATTTGGATATTTTTTGTTGGTAGCTTGTAGTTACAAGCTAAAGTAGCTTCCGCAACTCTGAGAATCTGTTATATCTTCCAGTCAATATATATAGTGAATATTATTTCCAAAGAGCAATTTCCAGAGAATTTTCTTGTTTGATAAGTTCCTGTAAAAGGCTAGGAGGTCTAGTGAAGGGCTCAAGCAGCAGGGCTAAAGGTCAACAGAGCAGAGAGAGACACAGCTGCAGCTTGCACTGCACCTGTCACATGAAGAAATTGCAAGAAAAAGAGGAAAAACACTAGGAAAATGGAGGGAGAGAGAGAGAGAAAGCACAGCCTGGAGAGTAAGAGGAACAGAGAGAGTTCAGAAGGAGGGAGTGACCTACTTTAAGGCCTTGTAGAAGAAGCACTCCGGCAGTTCTCGCAACTTGTTGTGCTGCAGGTCGAGTGTTTCCAGTGGGATGTGGTCAAGCAGGTCAGCCAGTCTCTCCAACCTATTGTTGCCAGCCAGCAGTTTACGCAGACTCATACTGCTAAGAAGTCTGACAGGAAAGAACGAAGATGAGAGACATCAAAAGAAAATACACTGACACTATAAACATATTCAGAATGAGGGAAGAAACTCAGAAGCAAAAAAGGTTATTTTGTCCAAACATTAACATTCTAACATTATTTATTCATCATCATTTAATTCCAAACCCATTTGATCTATTTTTTCTTTTTTTTCTGGAAAATAAGAAAGAAGAGTTTTTGTTTTTTAAACAAACAAAGCACCATAAAAGTAGTCCATAACTTACAACTATACTTTAGGGCTGTGGAGGAATCAATTTGCGATTTTTCTGATTTAAAAAAATGTGAGTGAGATTTTTATAAATAAATAAAAGTTACTGGAGGTTTGCTGTGCTTGTTTGCAGGGCTGTAGAATTTGTCCAAAACTTTTGTGATTATATATTAATATGACTATAAAATAATAATAATAATAAAATATTACTACATTAAAATATTAAACAAAATATTACTATTGTAATAATTTAGTGTAAAATGAAAAAGAAAAATGATATAATAATTTTACTTTACAAAACAAACTGTAATGTTACAAAATTAATATAGCTTATATCTTAATTTCTTCATTTTCAAACGTTAAACCATCAAGCTTTTATTTCAGTGAAACACCAGATGGAGCTTTTAAATCTTCTCTTGACAATAAATGTTTGACTTGCATATAAAAAGAACACAATGCCTCACTTCATTTGAGAATCGCACTAAGCCGTATCACAATTTTGGTTTCATTTCAATTAATCATGCAACCCTAATATATACATACAAATAAGTCTTCTGTAGCCAAACAAGTAGTTATTCACTTAAATATAATTTACACCTTATATAACATATAATTTGACCAGGTATGACATTAAGTTCTTGTATATTTTGTAACCAAAAACTGGCATGGTAGATTGACTTGACGACTTTGCAATGAAGGATGACATTCGAGAGCTGCAACTGAAGATTTTCAGTAAACATGTTTTTGATATCATCGCTTTTTGGAGCTTGACAAGTATAATTTAAGTAAAAGATAACCACAATGCAAGTTTGAAACGATATGAGGTTGAGTACATAAAGACAGAATTCTCCTTTATAATGAACTTTTCCTTTAAAATACCAACACAGCATTTTCATGCAAGGCAAAGATTGCAACACTCACAGTCTCAAATGGGACACAAACTTCAAGCCGCATATTATCTCATTTGTGCACGGCTTTTAGCTCTTTCAGATGCAAATGACTGAATGTTAATGTGGAATTAGCTGGAAATGGTGCTTTCATCTGCTTGGCGTTTACATCACTTTGCTTTGAGACAGCAGAGTGGCCTCATCAAGCGTCTGCTGATGAACGCTGTCCCATTTCTATTCAGTTCCACCGTCTGGCCAGACAGTCGCTTTAACCGACATCATTCAAATCAAACGGGCAATTTTTGTTGAATAAATAAGTACAAAATGCTGACATTAAGATTCTGAAATGGTGGAGCAGCAAGTTTCTTTTTAGAGGAAAGGTGCAAATGCAGTTTATGAGGGTCTGAACACACACACACATACACACACACAAATGCGCACACCTGGCTGGGATCTCAGACAGCAGATTATGGGAGACGTCCAGCACCTCAATCTTCCTGCTGTCACACACCCAGTCTGGCAGGTATTCCAGGAGATTCCTGCAGCAGGGAAGTGAATTAACTCCAGGCTAATTACATGAGAGCATTAGCATTGTACAAGAGCGTGCGGAGTAAAGGACATGACTGCTGCGCATTGAGCCTCTTGTAAATGAGCTGATGAACATTTGGTCACATTTGCATTACAATATTCATGTACAAGTACAGAGCAGTGTTAATTTAGTATTATTTACCTTATTAGTATTTAATATTATTTGATTTTTTTTTACTGTTTTAAGTTATGTTTTAGTAATTTTGTCATGCATTTCTGTCATTTTAATTGTTTATATTTCAATATAACTATTTTGTAGTAATTTGAAGTAATTTTTTAAATAATTTTATTCTTTAATATTTATATTCCATTTTATTTCAGCTTTATTTCAAATAACAAAAACGATTTTGGTAGCACTTTATTTTAGTGTCCTTGTTACACGTTACATGTACCTATTATTAGTAATAACCAGTGTTGGGGAAAGCTACTTTTAAAAGGAATGCATTACAATATTGCTTTAATCCCTAAAAAAGTAACTAATTGCATTACTTGGTTACTTTTTATGGAAAGTAATGTGTTGCGTTGTAACTACTCATGTGGGCTGGGCATGCTTGTTTGTTTTTTATTAACAAAAAAATGAAAGTTCTATTTTTTGGCAAATTTCAAGGCCTTTTCCCCACCAAAAGTGAAATGACTCAAGAGAAGAAAGTTCAACACTCTCACTTCATTATTAAACAAAAAACAAAACAAAAAAACCCCACAAATGATATGTTTAACCCAAGTCATTTTTTCTTAGTATGGTTGAATTAGATCATTGAAAGTCAACAGCAAAGAAATTAGTTAATAAAGTTGTATTTAATACATAAATGATGTATTATTAAAAATTTTAATTATTAAAAGGTTTGCATTTTGAGGAATACTGATTCTGTTTTTGTGCAAGTTTGTGGAGTGGGTGCTGGAAAACAACAGACCAGCAAATACCTTCTGTCCAGTGTAGATCATTTCCAGCCCCACTCTGAACCCAGAGCCCAGCCAACCATCACCCCACAGCACGGATACAACACCAGAGCCCACTGAAGATGGAGGGATTAAGCCTGGCGCGATGCACGAGCCAGAGCCAGACAAAAGGACTGAGCCAGCCATCGCCCCGGAGCCCGAGCCCTACTGTAAGTCTGACCAGGTGTGTGAGCCGGCAACATTGTCCGTCATCGTGAGGCAGCTAGTGGAGTACGAGGGAATGGAGGAAGACCCCGTCCACACACCCACCACTGAGGTTGAGCTGATGCTGACCTCTGCAATATTTTGGTTTCATAGACAGGGCTTAATCTAAGCCAGAATTAGGCCTTAGTTCAATTAGGGCATTTAAGTATGTTTTATAAATATGCCCTAGAAATCTTGAGACAAAACAATGACACTGACATATTTTAAGATATTTCAGTGCAAGTTCCTTTCAGTTCAGACATCTCAAACATGCATTTTAGTCTTGGACTAGCTCAGGGGTAGGCAAGTTCGGTCCTAGAGAGCCGCTGTCCTGCTGAGTTTAGCTCCAACCTTAATCAAACACACCTGAACAAGCTAATCAAGCTCTTCAGGATTACGATCAGGATTAGCTCTGAAGGTTTTTTTTCAGGGTTGGAGCTAAACTCTGCAGGACAGCGGCTCTCTAGGACCGAACTTGCCTACCCCTGGACTAGCTTAAGCCTTGTCTGTGAAACCAGGGGTTTATGACTTAGAAGAGGAGGCTTACCTTAATCTCCCGTCCCTTGTAGTTCCGTCCAGCACAAAGTCTCTTGTGTTTCCGCTGGTTCCGCCCAGTTCAGTCTCCTGCATCCCCGCTGGTTCCACCCAGACCGGTGTCTCCTGTTTCTCCACAGTTCCTGCCCAGCCTCCCTCTCCCGCCTCTTCTTCCAAAGTTAGCCAGACCGTTGGCCCCACCTCTGCCCCTTCAGCCCCTCATCTTCTCCTCTAACGGCACTATGTTGTGTGGATTTGCCTCGGGTCTTCGGGTCTTCTGCTTCGCCCAGGCAAGTGGATCCTCCGGCTTTGCCTCCAGCCGCTGATCCGTCACTCCACCTTGGTCTGTCAACCTGTTGGCATCGATTGGCTCCTCCCTCCCTCGGCTCCACCAGATGCCATCATGCTTGAGGCTCCACTGGGCTTCCTCATCCTTCCGGCTCCGCCTTGGTCAGACGTCACCCTGCCTGTGCTACAGACTTTCGAGCTGTCCGCTGCGCTCCGTCTCTCCACCCCTTCAGCTTCATCTGGCTCCGCTTTCCCTCTGGCTCCACCTCCATCCTTGGTCTCACCGGCTCTGCCTCAGTCCTCAGGCACCCTAGCTTTGCCTCCAGGACCATCGGTGTCATTGTCAACCAAGTTTCCACCATGGCTCTTCCCTCCCCTGACTCCACCGTGGGCCATCGTCCTGGCTGGCTCATCTTGCTCCTGGCTCCACCCAGGTCTCGCCTGCCATCAGTGCCACAGGGTTACTGCCTTTCGCCTGCTCCACGTCCCTCTCCAGAGCCCCCACCCTGCCTCCTCAGTTGGACTGTTACGGCGCGAGGATGCGCCTTCCCGGAGGGGGGGCGTACTGTAAGGTGTATGTTCCGTTTTATTATCAAGGTGTTTTGGTTTCCCTGTTTGCCTGTGTTCCCTAGTTTGTTCCCTTGGTTACATATGTTCACCTGTCAATCATTATGTCTCCCCATGTATTTAATCCCTTAGTTTCCTCAGTCCTTGGTTCGATGTGGTCAATGTTTAGTGGTTGTGTTTACTATAATCTCCAACGATATCCTGTGTTTTAGTTTGTGAATTAGAATAAAGATTATTTTGTATACTCCGTCGTGCATGTCTCTACAGCACCCACGTCTGGCATAACTTGCATTATTTATTTGAAAAAGCAACTCAGATATTTTGTTGTGAATTTAAAGTAATGCGATACATTACTAGTTACTTGAAAAAAGTAATCTGATTGCGCAACTCACGTTACTTGTAATGTGTTACCTCCAACACTGGTAATAACAGGAAGTTACGCATAACTGCATGCAACTAACCCTAAACCTAACCCTAATCATAAATCTAACCCTATAGTAAGTGCATGTTGTTCATTAATATTACTCAGTACTTACATGTATAATTACACTGTTAAAATAAAGTGTAACTCAATTTTTAATAGATTTAGTTTACCATAACAACATTAATACATAGTTTTACTTCTAAACAACAAGTGAATAAATAACATATAATTAGTTTACCGAGATATTATTGATTACACATTATTATTACTGGTACTATTGCTCATTTTGTAAAAATGTTGTGTGTCATGTATTTAATTACAATTAACATTTATTAACTAGCCGCAACCATATACAAAAAGACATTTTTTGGTTACTTGTGAAATGTCACTGGTCCAAAATGTTGTTGCTAAGTTTGTGCAGCATTTTTTCGCTTTTAGTCTGGACAGAAAAAATTACTTGTTGCTGGAAACTGTCGCAACTGATTAGGATACGGTATGTACAGAATGAATATGTCAATTCATCATATGCTTGCCTTGATAGGTCCATATGTGTCAGTTGGTTGGGAACAGGGTAGATGTTCACTGTGGTTAGACCTATGAAAAATAATTTAGTAATTATGAAAATAATAAAATGAAAACGTCTGTAAATATTTTGGCATCAAATGTTTCTATTTGTACTCACGGTTGTTATTGGCGTGGAGTGTGCGCAGAGTGAAGCCGCTGAGCGTGAGGGATCCCAGCTGGTTTCGCTGACACTGCAGCGTCTCCAGACTGCAGGCCGCGCTCAGGTCTACAGAGGTCAACCGGTTGTCTCTCAGGTCTAGCTGGGTGAGATGTTTTACAGGCTCCAGAGTTTCACTTTTAACACAGCGGAGGCCGTTTAACCTACAGACAAAAAACAGGCCGTATGTTGGTGAACAAATAAAAACAGAGAAAAGAGTAGAGCTCCAAGACAATGAAAATTGAGAAAATTTCCTTATCTTATAATAAATAGTTACATTTTATGCTCAGAAAATGTTTGTACTGTATATTTTGCTTGTGCAACCAAAAAAAAAGCTACACTGCATATGCAATAACACAAATTATTAAATATTATTTAATGTTATTATAATATAATTCAATTTTGAAATACTGAATTGAATTATAATAAATACTGTTGTAGTAAATCGGTCAGTTGGAATGGTACACATAGTTTACCAGTCTTTACCAGTCTTTTTAGACATCAGAAACACTGAATAAGGGTAATTTCAACACGACAGGTAAGCAGCAAGTGTGTATAGACACTCGCTAGATATAATTTACAATACATTCCCAAAAAATAAATGTCGCAAATGTGTATATACACATACATACACACAGTACATTATAAATAGCAAATGCACTACATAATCTTCAAGATATTGCATATACAAATACATATGGCATTGACACTTGGGTGACATTCTGTCGGGGTCTGTAAATGCAGATCAGAACTGAAAGAACCAGAAATGACCTTTGCAGTGGTTCATCTACGTTCCCCTGCTTCTCCTGCCATCTGTTGAAACATAACTTAACCGAACGGCTTCCCGTTATGAGAGACGCCACAGTTCGCTAATGACTATCACAGTCAAATGAGAAGGGCATTAAACCTTTCTGTTTCTCGCAGCCCCCCGTGAACTCAAATTCCCACTCACATCTGCTGTTTGCACACATTCTGCCCGTGAGATCGGTGAATATGTGAGCAATCTGAGTGGTGACTCGTGTCAAGAGCAGTGGGATAATCCAGCAGAAAAGCTTGTTCAGGTGACAGACGCCTCCCTCTTTCCCTCAGCCTCAGCCAGGGAGTGTTTCAGACCCCGCGTGAGTTCCCGCCACAGCTCAGCTCTGCATTAAGAGCCTGGCTGGATTTCTAATCCACAGCAGGTGCAGTCAGGACCCTGAAAATCCTCAAACCTCAGTCTGTTTCACTCATTCGCTCTCTCTCAGGTGAGTCACAGACTGTGAGCTGTGATCGAAACCACAGGCTGTTTAAAAATGACTTTATGAGAAGAGCAATCGTGACTTTGTTAGCGACAGGGCAGTCTAAACCTCAGACAGTCAGTCCACAGACCGCCCACAGTCCGTTTACAAACCGTCTGATGAATATTGCACTCAAAAATAGCAAACGCTGACCAAAATCAACATTTCCAACCTGATTGGCTGGTTTTATGAAACTGGAAGTACACAGATTATGATTTATTTTATGATGATAACTTACGTTTACAAGGTTTGATACAATAACGCTTTTGTAGATAAAATAAGGTCAAATAAATCACTGGATTCAAAATATAGGAATATAAATATAAAAATATTATATATTCTTTTATATATATATAAAAATCTTTCTTACCCCAAACTTTTGAACAGTAGTGTAATAGCAGGTAAACTAGAAATCTCTGACCAGAATCAGTTTCTAACAGATAGAAATTCATATAATTTATAAATACACATTTTCCATAATTTATCAGTTTTCTCTGTATAAATGTTATCAGAGAATGCCAGGTCATTATTTAATTTTTTTTTTTGCACCAATGTATTATTGTGGTATGATATAAAAACAGCAAACTGTGTCTGGATGCTTTACATGTCAGACAGATGGTCTCATCCTTTCAAAATGGGCATTTTTTGCCAGAACAATCTACAAAGAGAACCAGATTTTAATGCCGTAGTCTGGCTGCATGAGACTAGCGACAGGGCCACCTGCGAGAACAAATAGAGCTGTGCTGCTGTCAGCTCTGTGATTTACTGATAGGTGATCTTATTACATTACTATTGTATATTGATCCTGCATTATGCATAAAGTCTGAGCTGAGAGTAATATCATACAGACAGGTGACAGACAGAAGAGAGAGAGAAAGGAGGAACAGAAGGAGCCCGACCGCATGACGCACAAAGATAGATAGATGGAGAGAGAGAAAGAGGAAGATGTTTGTAATAGCTCACCGTAAATCAATACTCTTAATGTGACTCATTCGTAGCAGACAGCACAGATCCAGAGTCTCCACCCTGTTCCCAGCCATCGCCAGCTTGTCCAGGGCACAGAGCCGCTCCACCACGCTGGGGATCTGAGGAAAATCGTTGAAGGACAGTCCCAAGCTGCAGAGCTGCACGAGGCTGCCCAGCTCCTCTGGAAGAGAATCCAAGCGATTCCCATCCAAACACAGTGTCTGTAAGCTGAACAGATAATGGTCTATGAATTCACAGCCAAACGGACTTGCTTTTAAGATATGGGAAATGATAAAGCGATAAGACATTGGTTAATAAAGTGAGATTAAATACATAAAGTATATTTGTGTAATTATTACAGGTTTGCATAAAATTCTGAGATTGAATTTCACTGTTTTTATTCATTTTGAGGAATACTGAATGTTTTTGTGCAAGTGACATGAGTAAATGCATGTTCACATTTAGTCTAGAACTACAATAACCATCATGTTCACACAGCGCACACAACACCTCTGACCTTTATTTCTCTCAACATGAGGACATGAGAGCTGTCAGTCAATAAATGTGAAAAAGTAACTTGCATTACTTTGAAAAAGTAAAGTGGTACTTTACCAGTTACATGAAAAAGTAATCTGATTACATAACTCAGGTTACTTGTGATGAGTAACCCCCAACACTGGTTACTATGATATTACACCACATTTTTGTCAATACTGTTTATTTGTTAATATTTACAGCTCTGGGGGAGGGAGGGGGGTATTTTAATAGTAAATAGCCTATTGGTAAATAAAGATTTACAAAAATCAACAACTTCTTTTTATAACATAGATGTCGCATTAAAATGTCTTGGTTTTACCATCTTTTTAATTGTTTTATCCTTGCCCCAGATCCCAACCTTTTTTTCCAAATAGTTTTGGCCATGAAGCACATCTACAATATCACTTACAGTTATGCTATGACTATATTTCTTATGTAAACCATTTTTTATTAACTGTAAAATGCATACATGTTGTCATTTTATAAATACCAATTACTGGTATTTATTGAATACTGTGGTCTTTTTTAGTCATATTTCTACTTTGCATCATACCTAAAAACATTTCACCCTTAACCAGAATGCATTATATACACCGATCAGGCATAACATTATGACCACCTTCCTAATATTGCGTTGGCCCCACTTTTGCTGCCAAAACAGCCCTGACCCATCGAGGCATGGACTCCACTAGACCCCTGAAGGTGTGCTGTGGTATCTGACACCAAGATGTTTGCAGCAGATCCTTTAAGTCCGGTAAGTTGTGAGGAGGAGCCTCCACTGATCAGTCTTGTTTGTTCAGCACATCCCACAGATGCTCGATTGGATTGAGATCTGGGGAATTTGGAGGCCAAATCAACACCTCAAACTCATCATTGTGCTCCTCAAACCATTCCTGAACCATTTTTGCTTTGTGGCAGGAGCATTATCCTGCTGAAAGAGGCCACAGACACCAGGGAATACAGTTTCCATGAAAGGGTGTACATGGTCTGCAACAATGCTTAGGTAGGTGGTACGTGTCAAAGTAACATCCACATGGATGGCAGGACCCAAGGGTTCCCAGCAGAACATTGCCCAAAGCATCACACTGCCTCCGCTGGCTTGCCTTCTTCCCATAGTGCATCCTGGTGCCATGTGTTCCCCAGGTAAGCGACACACACACACCTGGTCATCCACGTGATGTAAAAGAAAACGTGATTCATCAGACCAGACCACCTTCTTCCATTGCTCCGTGGTCCAGTTCTGATGCTCAAGTGCCCACTGCTGGCTCTTTCGGCAGTGGACAGGGGTCAGCATGGGCACCCTGACTGGTCTGCAGCTATGCAGCCCCATACGCAACAAACTGAGGTGCACTGTGTATTCTGACACCTTTCTATCAGAACCAGCATTAACTTCTTGAGCAATTTGAGCTACAGTAGCTCGCCTGTTGGATTGGACCACACGGGCCAGCTTTCGCTCCCCACGTGCATCAATGAGCCTTGGCCGCCCATGACCCTGTCATCGGTTCACCACTGTAGCAGGCAGCACAGATCCAGAGTCTCCACCCTGTTCCCAGCCACTTTGACCACTTGGACCACTTTTGATAGATACTGACCACTGCAGTCCGGGAACACCCCACAAGAGCTGCAGTTTTGGAGATGCTGTGACCCAGTCATCTAGCCATCACAATTTCAATTCACAAACACAATTCACATTTGGTCCTTGTCAAACTCGCTCATATCCTTATGCTTGCCTATTTTTGAATGTTTCTTTAATAAATTAACATATAATATAATATTATATTAGGGTATATCTATTAAAGAAACATTCTATGAGAGGCCATGCATTCTGCATAATATAATATAATATAATATAATATAATATAATATAATATAATATAATATAATATAATATAATATAATATAATATAATATAATATAATATAATATAATATAATATAATATAATATAATATAATATAATATAATATAATATAATATTCTGATGCTGATCACTTTCAGGACACAAATATTGACAGATATGGTCAGCACTATCCAGTAAGATTCCACTGCAGGCCTCCTACACGCTCAAATCACCTCATATAAGCTAAGCAGAGAGCAGTAAAACTAGGCTGATTTTTATGCTTGATTTAATCTGGTGGCGTAATATGCACGGCTGAACTTCATGCATTTTACTGGCTCATTTAGGAAAAAAAAAAAAAAAGAACTTCGCTTGACAGGCTCTTTGGTACCACACTGACTGTAATTGCAGGAGCAGCGGTGCTATAAAGCACTGAATATTTTAAATACAATCATGCAAATCAAAGGATTATTTAGATTATTACCCATAATCACGCTCATTATGTTGTGCGATATTTTTCAAATGACCTATAAGGCACATTTGTGCACTTACAAAAGTTGAGCCATTCTGGCAACAACAAAAAGGACAAGCACATACTTTCTCTTTTAGATCAGCTACAACAACAGCAACAAACCGTATTATTTGCTGGTTAAAATCTACCCAAAAGAGCGGGCGCAGATGGTGTGTTGTGCACAGTAGAGTCGTGTAATGTGCGCTGACCTCTGGAGGTTGTCGACGCGGGCCGGGATGGCGCTGAGGCCGTTGCAGGACAGATAGAGCTCCGTCAGTGTCAGGATCTCACACACCGACTCCGGGAATACGCCCAGCCCATTGTGAGAAAGGTTTAAGCTCTTCAGCTGGGCAAATCTGCGGAAATATTCTGTGCTGTTAATGGACAAGGTTATTTCCTGATGATATGACTCTATCATGAGACATGAGAAACACTTAAGCATAATGGACTTACAACAAATGCATTTAGAGGGCAAGCAAGTCTTTAGTAGAAAAAGCCTGCATAACTGTTTCTCTAAATATATAAGGCCAGCAATTCTGAAAAATCATCATGGTAGCCATACAGCCAACATACAAGATCTCAATAAGTATATTCTTCTCAAAATTATTCATTTAATAATAGTTAATTAATTTGAATAAATATTTCTATGAATTGTTCATTTATTTATTTATAATGTGGTATTGAGCTGAAACTAAGGTTCCCATGGTACATTTCTGTAAAGGAGACAAATTAATTAAATAGACATGCAATGGAGACGTCTGACAGTTTTGATCCTAATGTAGACAATATCTCTGCTGGGAGACAAAATTAGTATTCATCTTTTGTAGTCTTTTAGTAGCCATCTTTATTATCCCATGGGGAGACTTTCAGTGAATTTTGTGAGCATGACAAGACAAAAGGACAAGAAAAATCATCAAACATCAAACACCTTCTATAAATATTAAAAATAAATAAGTAATCTGCCATATAAATTTATCTCTGCATTATTATATGTTCAAGTCATACAAGGTACAATATATACACTACCATTCAAAAGTTTAGAGTCAGTTAGAAATTCATATTTTTTTTCAGCAAGGACATTTCAAATCCACGATGTTACAAAAGATTTCTTAATTCAAATATATGCTGTTCTTTTGAACTTTATCAAAGAATACTAAAGAAAAAGCACATCACAATTTCCTCGAAAATATTAAGCAGCACAATGTTTCTCAAGCATCAAATCAGCATATAGACTGATTTCTGAAGGATCATGTGACACTGAAGACTGGAGTAATGATGCTGAAAATTCAGCTTTGATTACAGGAATAAGTTACATTTGAAAATATATCTAACAGAAAACAGCTATTTTAAATTGTAATAATATTTCACAATATTACTGTTTTTACTGTATCAAATAAATGCAGCCTTGGTGAGCATAAGAAACTGCTTTCAAAAACATAAAATCTTACAAACCCTTTTTTATTATCAATGTTGAAAACAGTTGCGCTGCTTAATAATTTTGTGGAAAATGTGATACATTTCTCAGGAATCTTTGATAAATAGAAAGTTGAAAAGAACAGCATTTAATTGAAATTGAACTTGAAATCTTTTTATAACATTATACATTTCTTTGTCACTTTTGATCAATTCAATGTGTCCTTGCTGAAAAAAGTAATTTCTCTCTTCAAAAAAAAAAAAAAAAAAAAACCACAACTCCTCCAAATTTTTCAATGGTAATGTACATCTTCCAGGCAAAAACTGTAAGCCTGATCTCATAAAATATCCACTCGCTGTATAAATGACTATTCTTCCCAAAGTATCTTTCCAACATTGTTTTATTGGTTTTTTGTGTGTCCATGTGTGTGCGTTATTGCTGCTGTAAAAGCTTAATTTCCCTTTGGGGATTAATAAAGTAGTATCGTATCGTATCGTTTCAAACTAAATGACATCATTGCATGCTCATCCTGGTCTCTCCTTCCCAATTTCCCACACTCCTGTTTCCGGTAACTGGCTCAATGGCCTTTGTATCCTTGTTACCACAGGCAAATGACGATGTCAGACGGGGCTCTTCATGGACGAATGACTGCCAAAGAGCGCTCATCCAGCCCAGAGCAACCGCCTGACATGACAAACACCCCTGAGCGAGGCATCTTGCAGCGACACAAAAATATCTATAGCATGAAACCTTAATATCAGAGGCTGCAGCTATATGTGGTCTGATGTGCTAAGAGTGAGCCTGGCATGAATGATGTGGATGGGAGGTAAAGCAATGACACAGCCGTGGAGGTGGCAGCCTGACTCAGAACATATGCTGAGCGCTCGCCTCTCTCTCTGTCTCTCTCCGTCTCTCTCTCTCTCATACACACACATCACCCCACCACCATCATCCTACGCATCCTGCACCACCCACCACACACAGTTACTAAATATATGTCACAGCTGAGATGAATGGAGAGAGAGAGAGAGAGAGAGAGAGAGAGAGAGAGAGGGATGGAGGGGGGGAGCTAGAGGGAGAAAAGACCAGAAAGGAGAGGCATAATGGAGCAAGCATGTGTGAAAGCTCTCTCAAGTAGTAACATAGCAGAGAAGCTTCTTTCGTGAGGCAATATTTCACCCCAAAATCAACACCAAAAATAAGACGTTTAACCCTATAAAGCCTACTGTACCATATTTGATACACAAATTTTTAAGGCCTCTAAATTATCAACTTGACCAAAACCTGTTGTATCATAAAACTATAAGCTTTTAAATACTACCTTAAAGGATTAGTTCACTTTCAAATAAACATTTCCTGATAATTTACTCACCCCCATGTCATCCAAGATGTTCATGTCCTTCTTTCTTCAGTCGAAAAGAAATTAAGGTTTTTGATGAAAACATTCCATGATTATTCTCCTTATAGTGGACTTCAATGGGCACCAAACGGTTGAATATATTATATATTTATATATTTATATATATTTATATTTATATATATATATATATATATATATATATATATATATATATATATATATATATATATATATATATATATATATATATATATATATATATATATATATATATATATATATATATATATGTTTTAGCCATAAATGCTGATCTTGAACTAGCTCTCTTCTTCTTCTTCTCTATTAGAATTCCAGCAGGTCAAAGTTTGAACTACTTGTTATATACTTGCACTAGCATATTGTATATGACAAACTTTGACCTGTGGAGGGCAGTAATACACTTAGCAGTGTCTACACTGCTGGAATTCTAATAGAGAAGAAGAAGAAGAGAGCTAGTTCAAGATGAGCATTTATGGTTAAAACGTATAAAATTTGTATTAATTTTTTTTTGAAAATGAGTGACGGTTTCTCTAGATAAGACCCTTATTCCTCATCTGGTATCGTTTAAAGCACTTTGAAGCTGCACTAAAACTGTAATTTTGACCTTCAACCGTTTGGAGTCCATTGAAGTCCACTATATGGAGAATGATCCTGGAACGGTTTCAGCAAAAATCTTAATTTCTTTTCGACTGAAGAAAGAAAGTAAATTAGTAAATTATTAGGAAATTTTAATTTGAAAGTGAACTAATCCTTTAAGACATTGATAACTGATATTTATAAGCATTTTATGTCAGTAGTCTGTTATATGGTTATAAAATCTCGATTTACACTACAAAATTTCATCTTGTTTTTTTGGCCATATAAATGCCTCCACCAAAACTGCACCAAATTGCATATTTTTGCTCAGTTTGGTACACATATGCACCTTTCTTTTAATATGTTGTCTAAAGGTTTGATAAGCTATAAAAAAATTCAAAAATATACTTTAAGATATGTTTTTTTTTTTTTTTTTAAAGGGACATATAATGCTCCTTTTACAAGATGTAATATAAGTCTCTGGTGTCCCCAGAATGTCTGAAGTTTCAGCTCAAAATACCCAACTGATCATTTATTATAGTTAAATTTGCCCCTATTTGGGTGTCAGCAAAAACATGCCATTTTTGTGTGTGTGTCCCTTTAAATGTAAATGAGCTGCTGCTCCCCTTCTGATTTCCAGAAGAGGGCGGAGCTTTAACAGCTCACGCTTTGATTGCTCAACAACAACAAAGCTGGAGAATCTCATGCAGCCAAAATGAGGATTGTCAGTAAAAGTGTTCAGCCTTACATTGTTCAAACAGGAGTCGACACTGATGGAGAGACTCAGGAAGAAGTTACAACTTTTAGAATGAAACTGGACGTTTCTGAATGGTTAGATTCAACTCATCGACTAGCATGTGCCGCCGTGTTAATCTTTTGTGCAAATCCAGCACTGAATTGACCCTCGTTTGTGAAGCAGTCTGGTGTAAAATGACGCCATGGCAACAACACTCTACCACAGCAACTCTTCCTCTTCTCTAAAGCAGCCCAACATGGCCTCACCCCCTTTGTTGCGTGTTCTCGGGGGCGGGGTTTATGTAAATTATGGGGTTTTGATGTCACCAACCCAGGAAGAAGCTCATTGTAGTCCTTAAAAAGCGATTTCTGTAAAAGAAAATATCTCCCTTTGCATTGAACTTTGAGTGTCGTAAAAACTTAAGTCTTATTTTTTTAATTCTCTTGATTTTGGGGTGAAATATGACCAGAACATTTCTTTGGCATACAGAAATATACGTGGCCCATTTACTGCCGTGTCTGCTGTGTCTAATGGCCCGTCTAATGATAACCATACCGATTTAAACACCACTAATCATAGTTGATGATTAACGTGCGATAGCATCATCCCTCCTGTAAGTTCCCATTTAGTGAAGCTCTTATTGCTCGTGTTTGCACAGAAGCGGCTGTCATTGACATAAGTGCATGTACAGAATAAATAGCTCTTCTCTGTGTGCATGGCAGCACAGCGAGAGACCGCATCCCAACGGAAACAACAGACGAAATTTATGCACAAGTTTGTGATTATGTAAAGAGCATTCAAGAAAGGTTTTTTTCTGAAGTACATCTAGCAGGAAAACAGAAATTATAGCTCTGCTTTTCTGTCAACAATCTACATACAGCAGCTAAACCATTGGGGAACCTCAATGAACACAGTAGGAGACTCTAGTAATCATAAAAATTGTAAAGAGCATCTAAAGCTGAATCGTGTAAATTCACCTGTTGAAGTTGCTGAGTCCTCCAGGGCCGTCCAGCCTCATGAAGTTGTGGCGTAGGTTGAGGTGTGTGACGTCCTGGCAGTAGAAGAGATACTCGGGAACTTCCTCCAGACTGTAGCAGGATAAATCCACCAGACTTATAGTCTGAGACACCACCTACATGATATTGTGAAAATGCACACCTAATCAACATGATCACTATTCTGCTGCAGCCTATAAAATGGAAATGATGTTATAATGGTGATATCAAAATAAGGTTAGGCATGACATAGGAAAATCAATGTATTAGCCTTTGGCTAAAATGGTTCATTGCTTGAATTGCTTTCTCAACTATGAACTCCATATTCTCACTATATCATATTATATGAGCCATAAATACCTGATGTATCAAATACTCAAAAAAATAGATACATGCAAACTCCAAATCCTGTATGTTGCGAGGTGGAACCACCGTGGACAGAACTTGTTGGTTCAGCACATCTCACAGATGCTCAACTGGATTGAGATCTTGGGAATTTAGAGGCCAGGCAAAACCTTGAGCTCTTCATCATGTTCCTCAAACCATTTCTGAACTTTGGGCCTCATTCATAAAACATGAGCAGAACAAATTTGTGTGAAAATCATTCGTAAAGCCCTTCTGACGTAAATTTTCACAAGTTTGTTTGCCCAATCTCATTTTTTGAGAGGTGAAAACTGTTCAACTTTGGATGAAACGCAGCTCTCGTGACTGTCACTTTTTACCCAGCCTTCCAATCACAGTGGAGGAGGGGCGGGACAAATACAACACCAACCAATCATCCTAATTGTACAACAACTGAACATCAATGGAGAAGTTAAAGGATTAGTTCACTTTGAAATGAAAATTAGCTCAAGCTTTACTCACCTTCAAGCCATCCTAGGTGTATATGACTTTCTTATTTCTGATGAACATAATCACAGAAATATTAATAAACATCCTGACACATCCGAGCTTTACAGTGATAGGGATCAATGAGTATGAGCTGAAGAAAGTGCATCCATCCACATCAATCCATCAAGTATATTTAACAAGTTATGAAGTAAAATATCTAGCTTCCGCCAGACCTCCTTCCATATTCGTTAAGAAGAAAGTGTAAACTGGCGTCACGTCAGTTGCACTCTTTTCGTAAGTTGAATAGGGAAGGTGTAGGATGTAGCGTAAGCATTTAAAACTGTGAGAGTTTTACACTTTCTGTGTACGTTGAATATGGAAAGCGGCTCGTGCGGAAGGCGGATACTCCTACTGTATTATACTTCATAACTTGTTTAAATTTTTTTTTACACAAACACATCGCTTCACTTCAGAAGGCCTTTATTAATCCCCCGGAGCACATATTTATGATGGATTGATGTGGATGGATGCACTTTCTTTAGCTCATACTCATTGATCCCCATCACTGTAAAGCTCGGATGCGTCAGGATATTTATAAATATTTCTGCGATTATGTTCATCAGAAATAAGAAAGTCATATACACCTAGGATGGCTTGAAGGTGAGTAAAGCTTGTGCTAATTTTCATTTGAAAGTGAACTAATCTTTTAATATTGCTGGTTACTGCATTTTTATATTCAGTAATATTCTCCAAAATGAGATACTAGTAAAACATAATTGCAGTGGATATTCCAAATCATAGCAACCAAAGCTCCTCAGCTGGAAATGCTGTGCCTCCAAAGCGCTCTCTAGCGCCCCCAGCTCGCCGTTTTCAGAAGAGCACCAGGCATTTTTTCAGCTGGCTAAAAGCACTTTGGTGGACTCACGTTAATTTAATATTTATTGTTAGCCACATGGCCTATTAGTCTCTTTTGCATTTATGCAAAATACTTGAGCCAATCATGAGAAGGGAGTCCGCAAGATTCCTGAGCATTTGGGAACACGTAATTTGCATAGCTGTAATTCATAGGTGGGGATTACGCCAATTGTGAATGAGCGTGAAAGCACGCCGTAATTCCGAATGACTATAATAATTTTTGCCCTAATAATGAATGGAATACATTAACATACACGTTTAACTATAAAACCTGATGTTTATGAAGCGTTTCTGAATCCGAAGGACAGTTTGTCTGTTTTAAGCGCAAATTACTCCGAATTTACTCATATATTTACCAAAGTTTGAGGACATGAATGATGCCCAATGTGTGCAGTGTTGAAGGGTGCATTATCCTGCTTAATGAGGCCACGTTCATCAGGGAACACCATTGTCATCAAGGGGTTAACCTGGTCTGCAACAATGGGCCAAATTTAGGTAGGGGGCATGTGTCAAATTTACACCCACATGAATGGCTGGACCTAGTGTTTCCCAGAAGAACACTGCCCAGAGCATCACACTCCCTCCAATGGCTTGTCGTCATCCCACAGTGCATCCTGGTGCCCTCACTTCCCCAGGTAAACAGCGCACACCTACACAGCTGTCCATCAGAGAACAAAAATCTGCTCCAAGGTCTAGTTCCGATGCTGTATTGTAGGTGCTTTCGACGTTGTTGTAATAGGCACTGTGATTGGTCTTCGGCTACGCAGCCCCATATGAGGCAGAGTGTGATGCACTGTGTGTTGTGACACATTCCTCCTGTTTCCATCATTAAAATTTTGTGTGACTTGTGCCACAGCAGACCTTCTATTGGTTCAGACCAGACAAGATAGCCTTCATTGTCCTAGTGCATCAATGAGCCAACACCCTGGTCACTCCTCAGACCACTGTTGGTAAATTCTCACCACTGCTGACCGGGAGCAACACACAAGTTTTGCCATTTCAGAGATACTCTGACCCAGTTTCCGTGCAAAAATAATAGGGGCTTTTGCACTGAATAGTTCTAGGAACTCAGTTATAGGAACTAGCCAGTAGGATAGTTCCCCGGGAACTAATTTCTCCCCCGGGCCATGTTCCTGGTTGCATTCGCACCAGGAATATGAACTATGAAGCAGCGTCTTTAAGCATGGTATTTACAAACACTAAAAAATGGTGGATGGAGGATACCGAAATCGGAGCTGTGTTTGTTGTATGTGGAGGGATTCGAGAACAGAGATGAAATGTAAACGCATCATTTAAGCAACTGAAAGGGCAAAAAAGTAGGGCTAAGAGACAAAATCTCCTATGACAACTTTCAGTATTACATATCATCAAAGCGGAGAAAGAACAACCCTGCAGACTACAGGTAAATGTCGTTTGCTGTTTTCCATGTTCATGAAGTAAATATGTTTACACGGCTTTTTAAAATGCCGGGTGCCGGCGTTTGACCAATCAACGTACATTTACGTCCCTGATAGTCCCTATAGTGCTGGTTTAGACGCTACTCTGAAGTAGTTCCCCCAAAAGGGAGTTTCTAGAACTAAAGTCATTCCTGCGGTGCGAACACGGCAAAATCCGGGTACTTCAGTCAATAGTTCTAGGAACTATGAAAAGGTTCCTCCAGTGTGAGAGCCCCTAATTTGGCCCTTGTAAAAGTTGCTAAGATCTTCTCCTGCATCCAACACATTGATTACAAGAACTGATTGTTTGCTTACCATCTAATCTACCCAGACCTTAATACGTGGCCTTGTTAAGAGATCAACAATATTCGCTTCAGCTGTGACTGTTTAATATTTTATAAAAATATATACAAAAACATATACATATATTGTCTAAAGGTTCAATAAACTGTTCCTATAAAAAAAAAAATCTGACTTTTATTTCATATGTCAGGCTTTTTTCTTTTTCCAGCAAGAAATACATTAACTGTAGGCTGCTTACGGTCACCAATCTATATAGCAATTAATATATAACTTGTTTTACCATCTATGTTAAAGTGTGGATTATTCAATCAGATTTTAAAGCTGCAAAGACAATCCTCGAGAATGGCTGAAGAGCTCAGCGGTGACATCATTCAGGCACTGCAGCATGAGCCAAACTCAGATCAGTGAAATGAAGCACACTGTCATTACATCACTGGAACAAAATCTGAGTGCGCTGGTTAACTCACATGGATGGAGTCAGTGGGACGGACTAATGCTAAGGGTCAATGATGTCATGCTCATATTTTTGTCTACAGCTATTAATTCATTTTAAAACATTAATAAAATGCCATTCATACAGACATTTAGAATACAGTGTTCTATGATGAACATATATTCAATTTCTAAACTAAAATTAGTTGTCGGGCATTCAGTCATTTAATCAAAAGAAAAAAGGTAAGAGACTCAATAAGAGGCTGAAAAAGACAGTAGTTTGGCATAATCTTTTTTTAATTATTGTTATTATTTCTGAGAAAATACATCAGTCTTTTCCCTCCTCACAACTGGACATTATAACATGCAATTGTGAGTTTAAATCTCACAGTTTTGAATTTATAACTCGCAATTCTGACTTTTTAACTCACGATTGTGTTTATTTCTCACAAGTCTGACTTTAAATCACGTAATTCTGACTTTAGAACTCGTAATTCTGACTTTATAACTCACGATTGTGTTTATTTCTCACAAGTCTGACTTTATAGCTCGCAATTCTGACTTTATAACTCGCAATTCTGACTTTATAACTCGCAATTCTGACTTTATAACTCGCAATTCTGACTTTATAACTCGCAATTGTGTTTATTTCTCACAAGTCTGACTTTAAATCACGTAATTCTGACTTTAGAACTCGTAATTCTGACTTTATAACTCACGATTGTGTTTATTTCTCACAAGTCTGACTTTATAGCTCGCAATTCTGACTTTATAACTCGCAATTCTGACTTTATAACTCGCAATTCTGACTTTATAACTCGCAATTCTGACTTTATAACTCGCAATTCTGACTTTATAACTCGCAATTGTGTTTATTTCTCACAAGTCTGACTTTAAATCACGTAATTCTGACTTTAGAACTCGTAATTCTGACTTTATAACTTGCAATTCTGACTTTATATCAATCAATTCTGACTTTATATCACGCAATTGCAAAAAAAAAGTCAGAATTGTGAGATAAATAAAAAGTTGCAATTACCTTTTTATTTTTTATTTCATGTGGAAACAAGCTTCCATAGAAAATTCATGATATCTGAAATGTATTCAAGGTAAAGAAAATTGTGGTTGTTATTGTTTTACTCAACAGTCACACCACTTGACATTTTCAAAGTTATTAAACCATAACCATTTTTTTGTTATTTTTTTAAAAGTTTGCACATGATTTTTATAAATGCCACTGACCCCTAGATGTCTGACTTGGTTAAGTGTTATTTAAGTATTATTTATTGACTATTATTTGAATTAGCTTTTTATATATTTCTATTTAGCTTTAATAAATTTATTTTAATAATTTAAAAATTATAAAAAACTTCAACTTAATATCAGTTAGTTGCCAAGTCAACATTTTCCATCTAATATTTATATTTTATTTCAGCTTTAATTCAATTGATAAAAAATGATTGTTAGGAGTTTTAGTCAACAATGATTTAGACTTGATTGAAAGGCTCTTTTATTACTGAGCAAGTCAGACCCCACAGCACAGCGGGGCTGTAGCCATGCACATTAAGCAGACACACACACACACACACACACATGCTCTGTTTCTCATCTATCATGCCACCTCAAACAGCCCTTTACCTCAGGATCACCCTCGCACACAATTGTTCAGAACGCGTTTTGCATTATTCAGGAAGTTTCTGGTGTAAGAGAGTTAGCTGTGCTCTCCAGAGATGGTCAGACCTCATTAGACTCCAGAGACACAACCAGAGTTTGGAATGCCAATTAATTAGGTGATTAAGACAAATGAGGACTAACAGTGCGCAGAGAAGCCCAACAAAATAGAAACACAAAACAAACATACAAGTTCAGGACAATAAATGTGTGTGTTTAAAACACAAGACAGCTGTTTCAGCAAAGCTGTTCACTGCAGGCGGCGGTTACGGTGTGTCCCTCCGTACTCGAAACACAAACATGTACAAACTGTGAGGGTTTTTTATTGGAAAAGTGATGGAAGAGAAAACTCTGATCCGCTGTTGAATCACTGTGGGTTTCCTAATGAAATCTTAATGCATGTCTAGATTAGATAAAGCACATTCACTCACTTTAGAAGCCTGCCGATGCCAGCGCTGGTAGTCGGCCAGCGTGTCAAAGTTAACGTAGTAGGTCTGGGCCTGCGGACCAGCGGAGCTGAACATCAGACAGTGCTGCCTCCTCTTCACCTCTTCCACCTGAGCCAAGAAAGGAGCATGTCAACTCTGTTGGTAATGAAGACACTCTATGCTTTGAAAAAACACATGAACCTTGGCTAAAGTTGAACCAAATATGGTTAAATCCAGCAGTTAGTTCTTCCTCAGAGGGTCAACCTAAATATTTATTGTCACTGATATTACGGAAATAATACACTTTAAAAAAATATACTTAAGTGTGAACTGAATGTGATGCTTTTGGACATTTAATTTCATGTTAATTGCAATTAAATGAAAATGTATTATAGTTTAAATTTACATTAAGCTAGATCGATATTAGTCATGGTAAAACAAGAAAACAAGATTTAAACAAACTTAGTCTTGAGCTATATAACATGATTAGTTTTCTGTCGATGAATGCATCCAAACATTTGTCTAATAAAAAACATAATATATTAAAGCATCTTTGGTGTTTCCATGGTTTCTACAAAATAAAATAAAAAAAATAGAGAAATTGAAGGTAACGCATGGACATGGTCCATGTCCTGGTTAAAATTGCTCTGGATTTAAACATTTTTGGAAACATCTGGCATAATGTAAATACACAAGTCAACAAAATACATAACATTGTAATCCAAAAAAAGTCCATTTTAATTAAAAAATCTTACATATTGTGCCTTTAAGAGTATATCTTTAAGCATATATTTATTTAATTTTATAATTACTTCTATTGTCTTTTAAATATGCTTAAAGTGTACTTAAGAATGAACTGACAAGCATTTATGGTAAACTAAAATATACTTTGTCATTTCTATTGAAAAAAAAAACATTTTTAAATAATGTTCTCTGAGGTTCACATTCAAGACAGAAAGTAAAATAGTAAAATATACTTTAATGTCATTTCTTGTATGGCACATATATGAATATGTATGTATGATGAAGTTGCAATTTAGTAAATTAGTAAACTTTAAATGTAATATCGAACAACAAACAGGTCAAATTATAATTAGTACTTTACATGTGCTTTAATATGTTAGTTAACACATCAAAATAAGTGTACTTCTTTAAACATGACAAGTGATTATTAAAACAATGATTTAAAATGTACTTTAAAGTAAAACTTTTAATTTGGCATTATTGCAAAGTGCACTTTTTAAAAGTGTACTTGATTGTTTTAAGAAACAGTCATGAATGCATACTCTCTTTGAGTGCGCTTAAGCGGCCTTTTGTTTCATTAATATATTATCAAGTCCAGCTCTTTTAAAAATATTAATTTAAGATTTGAAGTACACTATAAATGCACATTCAATACAATAAGCACACTTCTTTTGCACAAGAATAACACCAGTTTTCCTTCCAAAAGATGATTATGAAATTCACAACAACAGTAACAAACATTAATTTTGAATGAAGAATTCATGCAAGTGAATAACAAAAACACATTTCTGCTTTTAAACCCTCTGGGAAACCCGGCTGCTAGATGTGCACTTGTATTACTGTAAATTGAAACTGAAATGGCTGCAAGCTGAAAGTATTGTCTGTGGTAATCGACAGTATGCCACACATACTGTCCATACACATGATGCTGAAAACCCAGAATATTCCTTTAAAGTCACAGTGAAATGGACAATTCTTGTTTTTATGGAGTATTGCAGTGTTTATTATAAACGATTTATACGTGCACATTGTTTTTTCTTAAAATTCTTTAATCGGAAAAATGTCCCCTTCCTCTTGCAGCGACATCTCTTCTCTTCTCTGACGATGTGTTTAATGGCGTGAGTGCGGGTCAACCTGTCACTCACATGAGATCCACCAATAGAAAACCACAACCATCCAACCATTCTTCACAGACAAAATCAAGTCCCACCCTACATTTTTACTTGTTGGAGAAGCCATTTCACTCAGATATATGTCACAACAGGTTAAGAAAAGACTATTGCAACTTTTGTTTCACACCGACTTTAAAGGGGTCATGAATTGAGGAATATAATTTGATATATAAGAGCTAACAGACCGTCAGCTTGTGACCATCGTGACGTAAGGAACGCTTTTCCGGGTCCAAGCCTCGACTCGTTTCACTTGAGAATGCCATCTCCACGGCCGTCTATGAGCACTATTTATTCATAATAAACATTTAACATTTTAAAAAGTTAAACATTTAAAATACTTACAGTCTACACAACAGTCTCTATGCTCACAGCATCACAGACATTAATATTTTAACGATTTATAAAAGATGAATCACTGTCTGGCCATCTGGGATTTTGGTATGGAGATAAAGGTTATTGTTTTATTAAGGTTGTTGTTTTCTTGTGGTATGAGAGAGAGCGCTTGGACCTATGTCATAGATAAGTGAAATGCCTCCTCCGCAGAAGAAATCAACGCCCACTGGCGTGTTAGTGAGATGACGAGGAGAGAAGAGCAATACTGGACTAAAAATAACTTTACCTTTCAAAGGATCCTAATGCTAGGAATATGGTTATTTATTTTCAACAATGTGAATGTCTCAGTTGAGCTTTAATTATTTGCATTATTTACATTTCACTGTGGATTCTTTGGTAAATCAATCGCATTCCGGCACAGGCTTTGCAAACAGACTTTTACGATATGGACTCGACAGTAATGCAACAACATGTAAGTAACTGAGTTCATTCTAATGCCTGATCTGATATGGAATGATTCATGTACAGTCAGATGTTCTTTGTCTATGTGACAGTAAATCAAATGGTCAACCACATTGTTTCTCTTAGTAGGATGAAAATAATCTGCTATTTAAATGGCGATTAAATTATAAAAAGAAGCGATCAAAGAACGTTCCCTTTACAATCGCTGGAGCTGTCAATCAAATAGTGACTGAGTTCTGGATTCGCGGCAAAATTCCCGTTTTATTCAATGAATCTCTTAGTTACATCGTGTTTGCACTGTTAGTGACGATGAAAGCATTCATTAGTGTACAGAAACTGAGTTGCAGTGACAAGATCACTGCTTTCTTGCGCTCAACAACATGTCTGTGATCGGCTACAATGTTCATCACTGCAACCTTTCATGCCACGTTCTAAATGTAATGCTATAATCAACACTTATCATGATTAGTTAACCTTGAGAGATGTAATAGTAAAATGTGCAAAAAGTTTTCGAGAGAGTAATACTATTCATACTATTTCTATGTTTAATATGCAAAGATGTTAGCCAATCACAGCAGTGGGCGTTTACACTGAAGTCTCACAGCAGACACGCCCCTTAAAACAGAGCGTTCAAATAAGGGAAGAAAAAATTATGACAATTTTTGATGTAAAAAGCATACTAAAATTTAAAGTGCACCCCGGGAAACATTATAAAAGAATAAAACAATGCAGTTCATGACCCCTTTAATAAAGGATCGAGAGAAAGGTCTGATTGGCATGTGTCTCTCTCCCTTCCACCCTCATCCTCCTTAATTCACAGCTGTGTTGATGCATCTGCTCTCTGTTATCTGTTCTCGGAGCCTGTGGTGTGTGTGTGTGTGTGTGGGTGTCTGTGAACCCCTACCTTCCCCCCGACCAGGGGTAGGATGTGCATCTTGCCGGTCAGGCTGTCCTTGACAGAGGCCACGATAAGACAGGTCCCACACAGGATGACCTGCCGCTCGGCCCATTTATGAAGCTGTGTCTTTCCCTTCCTGACGCTGAACACGCCCTTCAGAAGAGTCCGCTCCTGCTGGTCTGCATTCACTGGTTTCTCTGTGTGAACACACACACACACACAACAATCAACCCACTGCCACTCACAGTACAGATATCATTTATCAAACTAAACAGGTATATTTTCCCATGCAAAAGTCGATTTCACAATGCAAAGGTGTTCTGTATGCTTGTCAGCATGTTTCTGGCAACATAAATAATAAGTAAAAAGTCAAATTATCTGATACTTTAAGGGTCACAGTCAAGAGTGTTGCAGGGGCGTCTGATACCATTTCCTGATCCTTTTTTTTTCTGCATGTTCGGCTGCATTTAAAGGGTTAGTTTACCCAAAAATTCTGTCATAAATTAATACAATTATTTCGAAAATCCATACAACTTGCATTCATCTTCAGAACACAAATGAAGATATTTTTAATAAAATCTGAGGGACTTCAGTCCCTCCATAGACAGCTAGGCAACTACCACTTTGCCACTTCAAAAAGTTCATAAAGAGATCGTAAAACTAATTCGTATGAAATAAAGCGATTGTATTTGGACTAAACTGTTCATGATGAACAGATTGAATTTAACCTTTTTTTCACATATAATCATCAACTTACATCAGTTGTGGTAAACGGACGCTCAAGAATGTTTGATTGACATGCGAGAACCAATGAGGTTCATTCTCGTGTGTTACACTGCACCTTTTGTTCATGTTCGCTGATCAATGTTTAAATGTGAACGAAAATCTAAATTCAATTGTAGAATTGTAGCCAATTACAAACATATTTGTTGAGCATGTGAACGCAACGGCCAATTAGAGGTGCTTGTCAGTAAGGGGACGTTTACACGACACAGTTTTCAACTAAAACATTAGACTTTTTATGCGTTTTGGCCGGGTGTGCCTCATATGTCCTGAAAAGTGAAGCCGCGGGCTCTTTGATCGCCCCCTGGAGGCTGAATGCAGTACAGGTCATAAACCCCCGCCCACTCAATGCAGAAGAATGAGACTTAAGTTAAAACATAAAAATAAATGATGCTTCAAATAAAATTTTCCGAAAGATGGTTTTGGTCATTTAAAGGTACAATATGTAAAATTTTTGCAGTAAAATATCCAAAAACCACTAGGCTAGTGTTATATATTTTGTCCAGCTGATTACTAACAATATCTCTAATGTTTTCAACTACTTGCAAATCATGAGAAAATTCCCATTCTAAACAGTGACACGGGGCAGTGCAGTCGCCTGTCAATGACGCAGTTACCTTTGTTACCGCCTTTACTGACGTAGAAACCACATGACAAAAGTGCCGTGGACAAATGCGGAAGTAGAGTCTAGCGTCCAGCAAACCACTATCTTGCTTCAAGCAGTTCCTTATTTACTTCTTGCACGTTTTATGGTGGATTGTGTTACTTATTTATGGAACATAATTACTGTTTACCATCTGCCGCTGGTTCTGTCGACAAGGACAGCTCCCGTAAAACAGTAACGTTAATAATCGCATCCACGAACATGAGTTCTTCCAGACTCCAATCCCTATTCTTTTGCACCATCCGTTGAGATGGAGACCACATGTCCCAAGTTTCCGCTGTAAAACTTGGCGTCATCAAACTACGCCTTTGTTTTGAATAGGCTTCTAGCGACCTCTAGCGGAAAAAAATATCACAAATTGTACCTTTAAGGTAGTGGTTATCACGCTGATATATATTCAATTGTTCGTTTTTGAGATAAGTTTGATTTTAGCTAGCAATTTGGTGCCAAAGAAATCGGGCGTGTCGTCGTGACTCACAGTTGATTGACAGCTTCTCTGAGGACTGTCGGGGCTTCGAGGGGAGATTGAAGATAATTAACTATTAATTTTCGATTTCTGTGTTATTTCACACTGACAAAATGAGCTGTTCATCAGAAACTGTACTAACTGACCTACAGGATCTGACGGATATCTGAGCTTTGGGCTTCATAAGCTAATTAATAAACATTATTAGTTAAGATAACACGCCTAACGTTAGCCATGACGGAAAAAAGCAGGTGATCGTTATCTGGCAGTTATAATTATTTTTATGGGTATAAAATAATAATTAGCAGGATAAAACGTATGATAGCCTACTCTAATTAATTATAGAGCACTGTCTACAGCAATCGATCTCCTGTAACGTTTAAAGTTAAAGTTTATTTAAAATGGCAGAACTGTTTCTGGCATTTTAAGAGTTTCTAGAGGCATATTATATTGAGTTCATCTACTAAATTTGCTGTTTCAAAAATATTATTGCTCTAGAAACAGAATAGCCTGTTATTTTAAATTACGTATAATTTATATAGCCTATTTCAATGATGACGCAGCCGTCTGGGCGGAAGCTTGATACCGCGACTCCGCCTCCGGGCTCCACTGACGAGTCTTTTTGCGAATGCACAGGTTCCAAACTTTTTTTTTTTTAAACGTTTTTGCGTAACGTGTCAGCGCCCATCGGTGTCCGTTTTGGCTTCAGTTCAATACAATGGAAGAAAGTGGTGTCGCGTCGTCCATCTTTTTTTTCAGTCTATGGTTTTGGCCATTCATTTACATGACAACGGCATTCTGGGGGCCTGAAAATGCAAACTTTTGAGAACGGGTTTCAAAGTGCAAGTTTTTGTAAACAATACCGTCATCGTCTCCATGTAATTTATCCATGTAACACGTATTTGTGAAAATGGTGATGTCATGCGCATGCGTATTAGCTGTTCAGTAAATAGGCATGCAGTATTTCTTTACAAAGTGACATCGCCACCTACTGGCCTGGCATGCAGAACTTTTTAATCGCCAGCCTTAGTGATTATAAAGGGAGGCTCTTCTCTTGCTTTCTGTTTATTACCCATTCACAATCTGAATATGAGTTTAGTTTTCATGCTGCAACGTTTCTGGATTGACAACTGTATTTAAATGCGCGTTTGAATCGGAAACTGTGATGATTGCAGTGCACGAGACAAAAATGGGACATTTTTTAAAGCACTTAATTCAACAGTTTTTGCTCTGGTATCGAAATTGGTACCAAGAATCAAGAAATTTTACTGATATTGGTACCAGAATTTACAGACCCTAGTCTGAAGTAATTTTGCACATGACAGAGCTTCCTAAGGAGCAACTGTCTGTACATCAGACACACACGTGCACACAGATTCATGTGCTAACGAAGTCCATATGTAGTGTGAAGTGCGACCTCGCTGTGGGACGTGGAATAAGGGTGAAAAGGGCTGGCGGTAAACCATGTCACATGTATTAGTCAGCTCATAACGATATACACGTACACACATACACACCCTTCGTGGGCAGCTGCGAGTATGGAGTAGAAACAGAAAGTAATATCTTGCATGCAGATGGGCCATCAGATGGCTCAATCATTAACCAGTATAACTTGTAAATGTAGAACAACTCGATGGTGCTAGAGCATTAAAAAACAAGACATTTTGCAAAAGTTATGTAATTGTTGTTAACCAATGGCATTATATCTAATATCGAGTGGAAACTTCATAACATTTTTTAATTCAGTGCTGAGTGAATTAACATCAATAGACAATCTCATTCATCTAATATTCTGTATATTAGAATATTGCCTCCTATCCCAGCTTAATATGCCATTAGACCAGCTCTAAGTAAACCATGAGGAGGTTGACCTCCTAAAGAGTGTCAACACTGTGACACTGTGATGCTTTCAAAACATTGTTCTGTTTGTTTGATTTGCCCGACATATCGACTTCTGACTCAAGCGCTAGCGTGAGTTTGGCTGGGAATGCCAGTAATAAGCCGTTTAGAGGAACTAGCCATGCTTAATGATTACTGTGCACATTGTGCAGTACATACTGTGTACTTCCTACTATCTTTTGTTAAGAAAAATAGTATGTGACAGCATTACACAAGCGTTTCAAAGAGTAGCATTGTCACGTGAACTCATTACGTTGCATGTATAATCATCTCAGAAATAAAGTGCAACAGTGCCCGCCCACTTTTTCAGCTGTGTTTTCAGCTGGAAGTATTTTTTTTTCATTCATTTCTCCCATAGGGATTTCATAACCATGAAGCATTATAAGCCATGGACCAAGCCAATCAGCTACAAGGTGAATCGTAACATTAAAAACTGATATGAAGCCAAAAATTATTTGAAAATCGGACAAAAAAAATAGGTGTACTTAACAAATTTAGTGGAAGAAAGAACTACAAACACTTACCAAAAAAGATTTTCAGTAGATTTAGTTAACAATAACAATAAATAAACTAAAAAAAATAATTTGTTTGAGCAATTCATTTGAAGAGCTGGCCCTCATTTGCTTGTGAGTCAAACACAACTTGCATTGTTTGTCTGTTTTTGTTTCGCATTTAGTTTGTTTTTGTCTGCAGCCTGCAAGGACAACTCAAAGCGATACCTTGTCTTGGCAATATTTTGTGGTACACAGAGAAAGACATCAGCATAATATGGTAGAAACCCACATGAATAAACAAAGAAATTGCACAGAAATGCTTTAGAAATACAATTCACGCTATAGTTGCACATCTCCATAAGACTGTGCACCAGATGCTCCAGTTAGCCTGATGAATGCGTCAGGCTTTTGTCACTTTAAACGTGCTTTGCTCCATCTAATTACATAACATACTCCTCTTCGACTCCTCTGAAGGGCACATCAAACACGGCTCAGCATTGGGCCATTCTCTCAGGTTAATTGCTGGTCAGACCACAACTCTTCTTCCCTTACATCCTTCTATAACCTATGACTTTACTAAGGCAGTGTGAGCCGGGATGTGCTAATACAGAAAGAGTGTCTCAAGAGAGTCGGCAGTCGCTGATGGCTTTTTGTTGGAGCTCTCGTGAGACGAGGGTCAGCGGATCAGACTCAGTGAGGGGATATGCTGTCTGAAAAGCTGCTGAGGAACAACAGACAGAGCTGACAGTCTGAGTGAGACAAGACTGGCCATCAGATCACTGACAGCTCCAGGACCATGGAGGGGTATTTCTGTTTGGGCATGAGAGGCCAAATCCAGAACGAGAAAATGGTGCATATCATTATCATATCATATCATATCTATATACACACACACACACACACACACATATTCTATACATATATACTCATATTATATCTTATCACTATATTGTTTTATATATAATATTTTTTTTTCAATATTTTTTATTTTATTATAATATTATTATAATTATATATATATATATATATATATATATATATATATATATATATATATATATATATATATATATATATATATATATATATATATATATATATATATATATATATATAAAAACAATATACGTGTGTGTACTGTGTATTTTTTATTTTTATTATATATATATAAAGACACACGTATGTATATATTTAACAAATATAATAAAATTATATGTAAATTAATATAAATATAGAAATACACGTAAATATTTCTTAAATATATACATGTATTTGTGTGTATTTATATGTACACAAAATAAATATACACAGTACACATATATTATGTAAAACTTGTGTAAAATTTATGTAAAGAGATACTTGTGATGAACTTTGATTCATCATGTGGCTTTCTGTGTTTTTACGGTGGTTGCCAGTATATTATAAAAACAATCATGTAAAAAACTAATTTTAGCAATCTGGTGTATTAACATTTTTTTCAGTTAATGAAATACAAATTTTACTCTAAGTTTACTATAAATGTCCCTACTGTATTTTATACAATTAAAGGTGCAGTAAGCGATTTCTAAGGAACGCTGTTGAAAGTGGATTAGACCGAGCACCAAAACACACTTGTAGCCAATCAGCAGTAAGGGGCGTGTCCACTAATTAGGGAGGAGGTGCCTGTGTTGCATAGAGTGTTCATGAATTTGTGAATTTATATAAAATGCAATCTTTAACAAATTTCAAAATGAATATCCATTTTTCATACTGCATATTACAATTCTGCTATGAGTTAATTATGAATAGCATTTATAATGACTGATTTTAGTTTTTTAGTTTCATTTAGAATCAATTCAGACAAAATAGTTTAATAGTTTTAATATGGCCAATTTATCAGTTATTGCTGATAAAGAAATTAAAGGTTACTATTGGATTGGCCATCATTTTAATAATCATTTAATAATTTAAAATTTGACTTCGATTAGACTAGATTTTCACTAGATTTATTTTCCATCTTGCTTTAGACATTTTAAATCTACTTGGCAACATGGCTGTCAAGATTACAATTCCTTTAAGAACACCTGTATGCCATTTCAAAGCAAATACATAAATAAACATAATACATTTAATCAAAAGCCTAAAAAAAATAAGACAGATACCTTCCGAACTGCTCTCACATGCACAGACACATAGACACGTGCAATAGCACTAAATCTACATTAACAACCCCATTTCCATCCAACATCTAAGAAAAGTAAATGCCTGCCTAGTCAGCAGACATCTGACCGCACATCTCTGCTCATTCTGCTGGATGACCACTTCTATGAGTCATGGGAATCAGTGACACGAGAGCTAATCACACACCAATGCCAAAGTGCTGACGCCAAATGAAACACAACCACAAAACACGCACCACACAAACTAACCAATAACCTTCAGGCCAGCCCGGCCCGTGGGAGAAGACACTGGGATGGTTCCAGGATGACCAACACAAGATCCAGCCCAAAAGAGAAACAGAGCAAACTCGCAATAAATAAATTCAGCAAAAGAGTCACTGCTGAAACTGCTCACTTCAAATACATCTGTATTAAGAGAAAAGACCGTTGATTGTGGCTGGGATGAATCAGGACTTTAAAATGCCCCTATTATGCTTTTTCAAATATTACCTGTCATGCAATGTGTAATATAGATGTTTGTGAATGTAAAAGGTCTGCAAAGTTTTTATAGATCAAAGTTTTATAGATCAAAGTGCACAAGGCTCGATGAAAGGAGGGGTTTAGAGAGAATGAATCTTCAAATGAACTGTTTCAGAAAACAAAATTAGAAACCTTTAATATGGCATAATAGAGGCAACTCAAGCTTTCAAATGACTGCAAGAAACAAAATAAAAGGCTGAAATGGCAGCTTACTCTTTCTATGGTAAATCTCTGTAAACCTTTGAACATATCACGGGTTCAAACCAAAAATCACAGAAATAGAAATGTAGCATTGTTATTATTTATTTTTTTTGCATTGTGACAATTGTAAAACTCACCAAAATTACATATTTAAACATTTTTCATGTGAAAAAAATGCTTAATGCCTTAAAATAGCTTGAAAGTAACTCTACACCCTTGCCTCATTTAATATACATGGATCTATGAATATGATAATTAGCCCCGCCTCCATTCACTAGCACGAGCTCAGAGGAGATCCACTCGGTCAACTTACTGAGGTAAACGCTGCACAATGGTATCACTTTTTACAACACAGGACACATAGCGGTAATTAATATGATTAGCGTTTTGCTTGACAACATTATCAAATAGCTAATAATGCTAATGTTACACAAACCATGTTCACATTCATGAGTCTGACAGCTGCCTCTAACAATCAGTATCCTTAAAAACGCTTTGAACAACTCAGAACGTCAGTGGAGAAAGACATACAGTTCAACATAACATCTTAAAGGCAGGAACACACCAAGCAGACAGTCGGCTGTCGGACAGTTTTTGTTCATCGACCGAGTAAATTTTCTCAGTGTGTTCCACTCTGTCGGCTGAAGTTGGTCCTCGTCGGGTCATCTGAACGGCTGTTCAGCTACTGCCACCTGCTGGTACAGATAGGCATTTCATCTTACGCAGACACAGAACGAACGTGCTACTTGGCCGTCGGCTGTTGAGCGTCGGTTTGATGTGTCTGGGCAACTTTGGACCCAGACGCTGTCGACGTGAGCCAACCCCGCAAAAAAAGCGGGGTTGTGTTCCTGCCTTAATATTCATCATACACCCACCATATTGCTAAATCTAGACGATTTTTCATATCAACAGAAAAATATACCAGGATAACCTTCTTTTGAGACTCCCTTGCACAGTCAGTTAATGATATTCTAAAGCCTGCTGGCACGTTGACGTGATTATTTTTTGTGACGTCAGAAACACCAGCAATTTCAAACGGCGGGTTTGAGACGGTCTTTAGTTTACTGCAGTTTTAAAGAGAAAATGCACAGCAATGGTGTTAACATGGTTTGTCTTAAAGCATGTTGAAAACGCCAGATATACACATAAACAACATTAAAAACTTAATTTTCACCACAGGGGGTCTTTAATAAAAATAAAGCTGAAATATTAATATTAGATGAAAAACGTTGTTAAGTCAACATTTCTAACTTTTAAGTACTAAAATTAATAAAACTAAAATTGAAAAGAAAATAAGCTAAATAGAAATATTATTTTTTAAATAATAATGACAAAAGCATAACAAAATTATTAAAACTAAAATTCAAACTGATTTTAAAAAATTAACACTGATTTTCATGAAAATAAAAAATAAAATAAAATGAGAATTACAAAAAAAATTTAAAAGTAAATCGTCCAGTTGCATTATGCTTGTCACGATCACCATCAGTTCCTGTCGGTTCCCAGACTACATTTCCCACAATCCTCCCTGCCAGTCACATGTTCACTCTACACCAATCACCTGTTGCCACATACAGCTTAGCACACTACCTGGGCAGCGTTTCCCAAAAGCATCGTAAGCCTAAGTTGATCGTAGCTCCATTGGTTTCAATGGAGCTACGATCAACTTAAGCTTACGATGCTTTTGGGAAACGCTACCCTGGACTATAAAAGACTCACATACACACTACCTTTTTGCGAAGTCTTGATTACCCTGTGTGTCAATTCCAAGCGTTATCCTGTGTCTATCCTGTTTCCGCCTTTGACCCTTGCCTAGTTATCCTGTTCCGTGATTGATATCTGCCTGCCTTTGACCATTCCACGATTCTGCCTGTTCCTTGTGACTCCTGTTTGCTCCTGTCTGACCCTGCCTGTACGACCACACTCACTTTTAATAAAAGCTTTGCATTTAGATCCCTACCTGAGTCCCGCTCCGTTACAGAGCTAATGAAAATTTGGGGGAGAAATGTCATGAATGTAAAGCCTTAATGGTCCTAATATTATATATATATATATATATATATATATATATATAATGTTTTGGTGCTAAATTTTATACACCTTCTACCTTATTTTAATTATTCTCAGGTTAGGTAAAGTAAGTCGAATCTGACCTAATTCATAAGTATTTGAAATCTTATACATACAAAACAGGTCTCAGAAGACTTCTCCGTGGTCTGTTCAGCTCAGTTTAGAAATGAGAGACTTTTTGGCACGCAAGCTTCTTAGTTATAAGTAATATAGTTTTATTAATTACAGGTTAACTAGTTTACATACAGAGTAGTAAATATAAAAAAAAAAAAAAAAAAAGTAAAATAAAATAACAATAAAACTTAGTTTACAGGTGTTTGTCTGCTAACAGCAAGGCATCTTACACCGGAGAGGTCGTTCTCAAGAATCAGCGTCTGCCGTTATTTCCATTCCTTAGTCTTTTATAGACGACTCAAAACACTGAGGTCAAGACCTATAAAAGATCCCCTCATAATTCATCAGTCCTTTATAGTCAATTGGTCAAATCCGAAATCTTGAGCTGACATAAGCCCTGAAAAGCACCTCAGGATTTTCTTATATAAAGCCCCTCGCTTCTTTGTTTCTCTTTTTTTGGGCCCTCCTCCTTTGCTATCTCCTGCTCCACGTCTGCAAGACATCATTCAAGGGTAATACCAACTTTTCTATCTAATGCATGTTTTTTCCTCTCTATTCTACTAGCATGCTTTAATAAATGCTTTAAAACACCAGTTGTCTTTCATTCTATAAACCAAACATTTATTTTCCTCCAAGTTATCTTCAACATTTTTTTATATGAAAAGCTATCACTTGTTTTCCTATAAACCAATTTTTCTATTTAAACAATTATTATTCTCATCAATCACTTATCTCAAATGTTTTTCCAATAAATGTTTTGCAATTGTTTTTTGCAATTATTATTCTTATAAATTAGAAAAGGTACATCTAGCACAGAAGTTGCATTTTCTAATGAAGCAGAAACAGGGTGTGGCTGATAACAACAATACACACACACACACACACACATATTCCTTTGTTTGCCTCTTAATTTTTGTATGAAAAATGACCTGAATCATAAGATTCGTAGTAAATCTGTAATGGCTAAAACAAGTAATCTCAAAACAGAATATCAAATCAAACATTTTGTCAGCAAATGTTTCTATACTAGAAACTAAAGATGGGTGAAGATGGATGCCATATGATCGCATTGCCCTCATTCAACCGGAAGTACTAGTAAATCACATGACCCATGACATACGAGTGAGTAACTGTACAATCATCAAACACAGATGAGTCTATTCTAGCATGCTAAATCCCAGTGATCACAGCTGTCTGACATCCTTGCGAGTGATCTGGAAAAAAAACGGAAAGAGACTGCAACTGTACAACCCACAAGACCACAGATATGAAATAGACTTTCCTCCTGAATCTCCACTAATAGAACAACACTGTGACTGAGTGTTAATGCACTGAGATACATTAGAGGCCAACAAGATATGCTTTCGATGTGGTAAACAAGCCAGCGCTCAATTACATGGAGGAATCCTCCGTAATTGCTGGAGAACAGCCTGTCTGAGAGCAGATGAAAGCCTTCAGTTGTGGAAGCAGTATAGAGGACGCCTAAATGTCCTCCAATCAGGCCTTGGAAGCGAGTCTTCAGCGCTAAAGTGGATGCCAAACAGCAAAGATGTGGCTCGCCCACACTGGAAAAGCCCCCAGTAAAGCGATTCATCCTAGTCTCTTGCCTTCATGCCTCCAGCTGATATTACACTTGATGATGCTGTTATTAGTCCTGCCATGGGAGAAAGAGTGACAGAGACTCATGAAACCCTTCATTTTAGCACGGTCAGTAAAAGGAGGAGGTCTGAAACACTCCGCCAAGTGTAAATGCGTCTGGTTGTTCAGGCCACATTCGCAAACTTCAGTCCTCCCAAATGGAAAACTTCAGCAGATAGAGTCCCACAGGAAAAAAAAAGATGTATGTTCTTGAAATACACATAAAATTTCCATCTATTTGGATTACAGTTTAAACAAATTATTAGCATTAAATGTGAAGCATAAATGAATCAGTCATTCATAAATGAAACACGTACGATTTCTGTTGTAGTATTAAAGGGATAGTTCACCCAAAAATGAAAATTATCCCATGATTTAGGTTTTTATGACTATCTTCTTTCAGACGAACACAGTCGGAGTTATATTAAATCATATCCTGGCTCTTCCAAGCTTTATAATGGTAGTGAATTGCGCTCGATATTTTGAAGCCCAAAAAAGTGCATCCATCCATCATAAAAGTAATCCATACGACTCCAGGAGGTTAATAAAGGCCTTCTGAAGCAAGTGATGGGTTTTTATAAGAAAAATATCCATATTTAAAACTTTATAAACTATAATAACTGGCTTCTGTCAAGTTCGGGCAGAAGAGTGACCTCTGACCCCAAGTATTACGTAGGATGTAGGAGTAATGTATTCAAAGCGCTGGTCCAATGTGACTACAGCTTAATATCATACAAGTATACATTTATTTTTAATTTATTATTAATTAATGTTTATTAGGGGTGTAACGGTACACGTATTCGTACCGAACCGTTTCGGTACAGGGCTTTCGGTACGGTGCACGTGTACCGAATGCATTTCATTGCAACCTTGTATCCTAACCACCTTTAACCACCAATAATCGCAATAAGTTCTGCGTTTTGTTACTTTCGATAAGAAACAAAGTGTCATCCTTTAAATTCTGTTCGAATTTAATTCAAACAAATTTCTATGTAGATTCAGAAGGCAAAAACTGCAGCTAACATGTTTGCATACAATTGGTTATTGGGTGTTGATTATTATTTCTAAAAATAAATAGCAATTGAATTTAGGCATCTCAGAGACAACGTGTTTTTGTTGGCCAACCCGGAAGTTAGCGGCGCATGGGTTCCCTCGATCGAAAGCCTATGCATTTTTCCCATAGACTTTTGGAAAAACGTAAAAAATAAGCTCTGTGTTTAACAAAGGGTTATGGCACTTACACGTTTTGTCTATCAAGATAATCTTTACAAGTTAACACAACATTTATACATTTCGAAGCCTAAATAAAGTCGTCAGATATAAAAAGCTACTGTTATAAATGTAGCTATAAATGGACTACAGCATACCATGGGCGCGAATCAACGTCGTCACCACCAAGCTTCCTCAAACTTTATTTAGAAAACAACAAGCGGGTTATAACATGTGTTTCATGTCATAGATCAAAACGTGAAAGTATTTAGAGGCTTTGTTAACCACAGACCTTATTTCAGGCAATTTAGCAAAAACCCATTCAAAAAACCCATAGACTTTAGTGCAATGGAACCAGAAGTCATAAAATGCTCACTCGCTTCCAGGTTTTGCCTACAAAAACACGTCATCTCTGAGGTACTCTATAGTTTGGGCTCAGTTGTTAACCTTTAATACAGCATTATAGTAGCCTAATGTTCAAGTAAGGGCTCCCAACATAGTTTATAACATTAGCAGAGATAAATTTTTAAGAAACCCTTTAGTTAGAATTTAATTTATTAAAGACACAATTTGTTCAGTAAACCACTGTTTAATAAAAAAATAAATAAATTAAAAAAAATCAATTTTATGTTTACATTTCTCCCCACCTGCTGTACCAAACCCGTACCAAACCATGACTTTTGTGAGTGAGTTTGTGTACCGTTATACCCCTAATGTTTTTATATACTAGCTTCCACGTCAAGGTTAAGGGCAACCAAATAATCAAACGCTGCGTCCAAAATCGTACCATCTGAGTAGGAGTTACATTTAAATTTGAATTTAATATGCGACTGTTAAAAAAAAGTATGTTCTCTATATTATATGTATGAATGAAATTTGTACGTACTATATCCGCCATGTTCATAAATCCTCTCCCGTGGCCTCATGGGATAGTAAAGTGTCCATCGAATGCACACTTTAGATTGACGGCAGAATATAGTAGGTCATCCAGGTATTTTCGCCTACTGTGTTTTTTGAATACTATGTATTCCAGCATACTACTCTTTTGGTGTTGGTGATAACTAAGTGAATATTTAATTACTATAATAGTCATTTCTTGCTAGAAATGGCATCAAAGTGAAAAAAATCAATCGCAACTTTCAGATGCCATTTTTATTATTTAGCTTAGCTGTTACAGAAAATGGCTAACCAAACCAAAGTTGATGGGCCCCATTGACTTCCATGGTACCTAGTATTTTCCGACATTCTTCAAAATATCTTCCTTTGTGTTCAGCAGAAGAAAGAAATTCATACAGATTTGAAACAACTTGAGGGTAAGTAAATGACAATTTTCAACTATCCCTTTAGGGATTATAACCCAATGTGGATCTGACACATCTACATCACATTGTCTTAATGATTTCAAACCCATAATAAAAATAGTCTAAAGAAAAAAAAAAGGTCTAAAATAAAATCGCCTAAAATAATATATTAAGAAAGAATAAAATGAAAAATAATGTGTGCTACACTGTAAACCCTAATGCTCAAAATATTTAATTGGTTTGAGTAGGACAAACTTAAATTGAACAAATTAGTTCAGTTAAATTAACTTATTAGTATTTAGAGCTTTATTTATCTTTAGAGTTCACAGCACTGACACATTTCATAACTGAACTGTTATATTGTTTTGAGTTGTATGAACTAATTTCTTTTAATTTAGATGAACTTAAGTTTAACTGAAACTGGGCTGGGATTTCTATTTCCCAGCATGCTTTGCCATGGCACTCGAAAGGGAGAGTAAATGCTAAAATTAAGTGTTATATAATGTTTTTTATGCAAGAATAATGGTAAGGGAGATTTAGTAGTAATTGATGTTTTGTTATGCTAATTTAGAAGAGTTTCAATTAATGTGGGATTTTGGAGAGTTACAATCATGGTGACAAGTGGTGCATGTGGCTTGGTTTGAGAGCAGGTAAGTTACATGTTTTAAGCTGTGGTACTCATTCAGTAAGTGCTATACCATGCTTTTGTTAACATGTTAGAAAATTAGCAAGTTGGCATTTTCTGAGTTTTTTTTATTAGAGTTTACAGTGAAGTAAATAACTCATTTCATTTTCAAGAACTCAAAGAAAAAGTTAATTAACTAAATATTTAATGTTAATTGCTATAAAGTACTGAGTTAGCGAACTCATACAATTTTAAGTTGACATGCATGCATACTACACACTCATAACTTAATAGTTCTGCTTACTTAAAATTGGGAAAATCATAACTCAAAAAAATGATGTAACTGATTACCTCAAATTTGTTGAGTTAGCCCAACTTATTTGGGTTTACAGTGTATTATTGTCTTCCATTATATGTAACATGACCATATAATTTGAGACAAAAGGGGACAAACGCAACTCATACTTTCAAAAAGTTATTATTCGCAACTAATACTTCTGATTGGCCGGAAAAGCACCTGTCTCATGAATATTACTGAGAGTTCCTGCTGACATATATGTGTTGAAATCTACTGTGAATATGTCACATTGATTTAGAACCCATAAAACTTAAAAAACTAGTCTTAAATAACACAAAATAAGATAAAAAATAGAAATCACATACCCCTTAAAATGTGCTACTACTGACTTCCATTTTGTACAACACGACCATATGCATCATCTCAAAAAATTTGCTTTTGTGCTTTATGAGCCTTAAAGAAGCAAATGATCCTTTAAATCACATTCTCTTTACAAAATTCTGACAAAAACATTTTATTTCTTTATTGAGGTTCAGCATGGACTAGCTTCAAAGAGCTTGGCCTCCATCAAAGAACAAAGTCTCGAAATGATCTGACTCCTGCAGAGTTCAGAAATAACATCCCCCGTATAGACCAAAGATGAATAGGTCCGCTTGTTTAAACGATATAACGTAGCATAGATTAAGCCTGCTCGCAGGGGGGACCAGTAGGGGCGGAAATACAGGTTTACTCAGGGCTCAGCTAGGAACAGCATGAAGCCCCACTAATAACAAACATATAACAAAAGTGATGGACTTTGACTGTGAGAAATCTGTTAGTGGCATTTTTATCAGAAGTCTTTATGTAAGAGGAAAATGAATACTGACCCTATTTAACCCTCTAGTGCAGTTTACAACTTTTAGAATGCATCTGGATAAAGTTTCTGAATGTGGATAAAAATGTTACATTTAGATTTTTTAGAATTTTTTACTTCATCGTAATGGTATGAAACTTGATAAAGCACTTCCTATGTGAAAAAAAAACAATCATCGAGCTGATTCGAAAAGGTTAAATGGTCCTGAAAAAAAGTCACACTTTTATTGTGTGCAGTCAAAAATGATCAAATTGAAGATAAATGGGAAGCGAATTTCATCTAGTGGAAATGTTTGGTACTGCGCCTGAACAAAATCTTACTGAAAGCTCATTTTTTGAGATATCAACCTCAAATTTGGAACACAACTTGTTTTGTATGGCTTTGATTTTCTCACAGTTTTAAAGTAAAACATGTTTTGGAAAATATATATTTCATATTTCAATATAGTATTACCAACACTGTTCACGTGAGCAGCACGACGCATGCGTGTGATGCTGACACAGGAGCCGGCCAATAATGAGTCGACGTTCGGACGTAAATATGGAAGCGCTGAACTGTGTTCACCACGTCAACTGCATAGGAGACTGACATGGTAGAGAAGATATTGTTGAATAAAGTCGCTATTTTTGTTTTGTTTTTGCGCACATCAAGTATTCTCGTCACTTCATAACATTAAGGTTGAACCACTGTAGTCAAGTTGACTATTTTAACAATGTCTTTACTACTTTTCTGGACCTTAAATTATGGTAATTACGTTGCTTTCTATGGGGGGTAAAAAAAAACACTTGGATTTCATCAAAAATATCTTAATTTGTGTTCTGAAGTTGTCTGGCTATCACCAGACAAAGCTCAATTTAAAATTGAACATTGGTCTGGGGAGTTTGCTATACTTTTCTACTGCACAAGAGGCGTGATCAACGAGCATTATTCACGCAATTGGATAGTCCTTCAACCAATCAGATCAACGATCCGGGTGACGTACTTTGCAGAGCAACGTGAAAACTCCAGACAGGTTTAGTTTGTATTGGTTTGTAGCATTGATCAGCGGTTTGCAGAAGCAGCAATGGCATTGAGCGATTTTTGCTGGTTGTGCAAAAAAAACATGACAGTAAGTGGTATTTACACCCACTCTAGCGATTTGTTTGCTAATCTAACTAAAGAAGTCACACCATGCATGCAGCTGAAATTCGACAAATACTAGTAGTGGCCATAGACATATGCATATCATAATGTCACACGTTAAAAATACACATGCTGACACTAGTAGTTATTGGTGTTACTTCCTATTTCCTGCAAGCACATTCAAATGAACATATTAGTTCCCTACAAAAGACTGATCTCAATAAAGACAGAACAGAGACATTTAATACATTATTAACAAGCTACACATTTGTTGCCAAATGGGTTATATTTCCTCTCCGATTTGTCTCAATTCACTTACCAGATCACAGATTCAACAATACACACTAACAAAAAGTTCCACAAAGCACCTTAATACTATCATAAAAGGTTTTTGAACATACAGTATATCATGTAAATATGAATATAGTAATTCAGATTCCCTACCAAGGAAAAAAAATAAAAAATAATAATAATAATAATAATAACACATCAGCACATAATTTTCATCAAATAGTAAACTAAATGCGGAGGAAGCAACTTGAGTCAAAAGGTTTTGGTTAACAATAAAAATAATATCCATGAACTATTGTTTTAGTTAATTGAAGTAACGCTGAAATAATATCTAAATTTTAGATGAAAAACTCAAACTTAAAAATCTAGTATGTTACATTTCAGCTGCATGTACGGTGTAATGGCATTAATAGCTGGATAACTCATAGAAAGAAGAAAGAAAAAGTGGCCCATTTAACAGTCATGGGGAAATAAAATAAAATATAAACATTAGATGAAAAACTTAAACTTAAAAAAATGAAACTTAGAAATGTTACCTTGGCAACAAACTGAAATAAGTTTAAGTACTAAAATTACTAAAACTAAACTGAAATAAATATTTTAAAAATAAAAAATTAAAGAATAGATGAATGCTAAACATTTTTAAAAGAAGCAAAAACTAATAAATATGGCAAAAGCACATAAAATTCCTGAAATGTAAGCTAAAATGAAAATGAAAACTGAAAATATAATAAAAGCTAAATATTATAGTAGTATATACACATGATACTATAATAGCACTGTTTTTCACCAAACATTTATTGATTATTTTAGTTTAAAAGTGAATTACTGTAATAATAGCCACTTTAATACTACTATTAATGAAAATGCTCAATCATATATCTTGATATCCAAGTACTATGGTATTTTGTTGTGATATCATCACTGCACCACAGAACTACTGAAGTAAAAGAATCAGAACATTCCCAGTATGTGGATGTGTTGATAGTATTTGTGTTGACTTCAATATAATAAGCTTTGAGTTCCTGTTGCCTTGCCAAAGGTTTCAGATTCCTAACCAGCTCTCTCGATTCACAGATCATACCTGTGAAAGACTGTTTCAGTTTTTATTCAGCTGAACATTTTCTATGTTAAATATAAGTATTTTTAGCCATGTAAACGTCTGCATGTGGTGGTCTCAGCCCACGATTCTCTGTCTACTTCCTGAGCATTACCCCTGAAAAGTTAAGGCTCCTCACAGATCAATACCTCATTAGTGGCTAAATCCAGCACCACAGATGATTTATTTTTGTAAAGCCACAGCAACAGCCAGCAGATCCCATATCAAGAGGAAATTTGGTGCAAAACAAGTAGAGCTGCACGATTAATCGTTAAAAGATGGCAATCTCGATTCAAACACCCACTCGATCTCATTCCTAAATGTCAGCCATTCGGCTCTGTCTATTAAAACTTTAAAAAGTACGATCACAGTGAACATTCAAATCTGTGTTGTTGCTGTCGCTGACCCAGAGAGGGCAGATGTTATGTAGCCTAATAGGTATGAAACAGCTTCACAAACAACATCGTTATTTTTGTATTACAATAATTCTGATGATAACAGAAGTACAGGGGTAAAAGATTACAGTTCAGATGTCTATGGTACTGATCAAAAGTAACTTGATGCTTCAAATGAGGATTGTATCAATTAGATTGTTACGCCAGTAGGTGGCGACAAGTGACTTTAAAAAAATGTGTTTGTCATTGAATCATTCATTGAAGAGATTAGTTTAAAAATGCTAAGTCATTCATTCAAACTGAATTTAAAAGGGACCCATTATGCCCTTTTTCACAATGTAATGTAAGTCTCTGGTGTCCCCAGAATGTGTCTGTGAAGTTTCAGCTCAAAATACCACACAGATCATTTATTATAGCTTGTCAAATTTGCTGCTATTTGGGTGTGAGCAAAAACACGCCAATTTTGTGTGTGTCCCTTTAAATGCAAATGAGCTGCTGCTCCCCGCCCCCTTTTCAGAAGAGGGCGGAGCTTTAACAGCTCACGATTTGATTGCTCAACAACAACAAAGCTGGAGAATCTCACGCAGCCAAAAGTCAACGGTGTTTATCATTATGCTGTTCAAACCGGAGTCGGACACTGATGGAGAGACTCAGGAAGAAGTTACAACTTTTAGAATAAAACTGGACGTTTCTCAACAGTTAGTGGATAAATTTATGTAGTTGTTGTGGAGTTGATTCAACTCGTCGACTAGCATGTGCCATCATGTTCATCTTTTGTACAAATCCAGTGTTGAATTGACCATCGTTTGTAAAGCAGTTCAGCGTAAAATGACGGCATGATATCAACACTCTGCTACAACAACTCTTCCTCTTCTCTAAAGAAGCTCAACATGGCCTCACCCCTTTGTTTTGTGTTCTCAGGGGCGGGGTTTATGTAAATTTTGGGGTTTGTGATGTCAGCAACCCAGGAAGAAGCTCATTGTAGTCCTTACCAGCCATTTGTTGTAAAAGAAAATATCTCCCTTTGTATTGAACTTTGAGTGTCTAACTTTGCAGATGTTGTTTATGCTCAAACAGCAACATTACACACTAACTAAAGTTAAAAAGTGAAATCATAAGGATCACTTAAAGGTGCCGAAGAACATGTTTTCAAAAGATGTAATATAAGTCTTAAGTGTCCCCTGAATGTGTCTGAAGTTTCAGCTCAAAATACCCCATAGTTTTTTTTTGTTTTTTGTTTTTTTTAACTGCCTATCATTATAAATGCGCCGATTCAGGGTACGCGGACCCTTTAAATCTGGTGCTCCACGCCCCAAGAGCTCGTGCTTGCCTTAAACACCATAAAGTTCACACAGCTAATATAACCCTCAAAATGGATGTTTACAAAGTGTCCGTCATGCAACATGTCTAATCGCGTAAGTATAGTATTTATTTGGATGTTTACATTTGATTCTGAATGAGTTTGATGCTGTGCTCTGTGGCTAAAGCTAACATTACACACTGTTGGAGAGATTTATAAAGAATGAAGTTGTGTTTATGAATTATACAGACTGCAAGTGTTTAAAAATGAAAATAGTAAGAAACAATGGTAACTTTAACCACATTTAACAGTACATTAGCAACATGCTAACGAAACATTTAGAAAGACAATTTACAAACATCACTAAAAATATCATGATATCAATGATCATGTCAGTTATTATTGCTCCATCTGCCATTTTTCGCTATTGCTCTTGCTTGCTTACCTAGTCTGATGATTCAGCTGTGCACAGATCAAGACGTTAATACTGGCTGCCCTTGTGTAATGCCTTGAACATGAGCTGGCATATGCAAATATTGGGGGCGTACATATTAATGATCCCGACTGTTACGTAACAGTCTGTGTTATGTTGAGATTCGCCTGTTCTTCAGAGGTCTTTTAAACAAATGAGATTTATATAAGAAGGAGGAAACAATGGAGTTTGAGACTCACTGTATGTCATTTCCATGTACTGAACTCTTGTTATTCACCTATGCCGAGGTAAATTCAATTTTTGAATCTAGGGCACCTTTATAAAAAAAAAAAAAAAAACACTATATTATTATTTTTTTTTTATATATCACATTTTTGTCAGAACCTGTAGTAAATTACATGTTACTTTGTTTAGTTGTCTATTCAGAATCTTGGGAGAAATCTCAATTTATCCAGAATTGTGCAGCTCTAAAAAAGGACTACAAAGAAACACCCAACCCCACCACACAGGACAAGTCCAGAACTCTGTCCAGGTCTCAGGGTCTGTTTTTGCCTTACAGCGTCTCTTGAGTCAGCATTTATGTTCACTCCCTTAGATTGTTCCATGACCACAGCAGGATTTTTTTAAAAGAGGGAGAGGACTGAGGAAACTGGTTAATGTGTTTTCAGAAAAAATATATATACTGTAATCAAACACTCAATAAATGAGCTCTTCAGAAGAGTTTTAACAACATCTGTGCACAAGAATACAACATTTTATCATTTTTGAAAAATCTTTGAGTTCTGATCAATGAAAGAATACTGAAACTTTGTAACCCCCAAACTCCCTCCACAGTGAAAAAAGACCATCTACTGAAACCAAGCTGATTGATATACACGTGACTTAATTTGCAGGCCAGTGACGCATCTTTCATATTCAGCAACGTGGCTTTCCAGTCACACTGACATACAGTAATAAGAAAGAAATAGTACAGATGCTAGTATCTAATGAGCAAGGGCTGGGTATTGGTACAGATTACACAATTTGATTCAATTCTGATTCCCAAGCTCTCAATTCGATTCTGATCTTGATTTGATTCGATACAATACTGATTCATTTAGAAATATTTCAGTTACACTCTTTTACACTTTTATAAATGAACGTTCCAAGAGGGCATTTACGTAGCGATGCCATAGAAGAACCATTTTTTGGTTTCCCAAAAAACCTTTCATTAAAAGAACCATTTTTGTCTTGAAGAACATTTTAATAATCTTAAAGGGATAGTTCACTCAAAAATTAAAATTTTGCCATTACTTGCTCAACCTCAATTTGTTTCAAACCTGTATGAGTTTCTTTCTTTTGTTGAACACAAAAGAAGATATGTTGATGAATGTTGGTAACCAGACAGTCGACAGAACCCATTAACTTACATAGTATTTTTTTCTTACTATGGAAGTTAATGGGTGCTGTCGACTGTCAGCATAGACTAAAAGATTGATCTCGGGATTTAAAAAAAAGATTGATTAAAATCAGGAAATTAACATTTCAACACTCATGGCAGTTCATAACTATTTTATGTTTTGGCAAATTGGTGGCTAATTCACAAATTCGTAAAATCTTATTTAGTACTTTTCCATACAAATCACACTGTATGGATTCATACAAAATGGCCACCTCGTAAAAAAAAAAAAAAAAAAACTCATGATGTGAGTGTTTGCTTGTAACTCTTCACAACTCTTCAACACTTTTTGAACTATTACCTGGTTTCACAGACAAAGCTTACACTAGTCCCAGACTAAAATGCATGTTTGAGCTGTTTAAACTGAAAGCAACTTACACTGACATATCTTAAAATATGCCAGCATCATTGTTTTGTCTCAGGATGCACAAAAGTAAGGAACGTTTAAAAAAAAAAAAAAAAGAAAGAAAAAAAAAACTACTTAACTAGCAATAATATGTTTTTTTTAAAACTGGGTACAATGAGATGACATTATTCTACTCACCCTTCAACCAACAAACATTAAAAAGGACATTTAAAAGTGTAAAAGCATCAACAAGGTTCTTTCAACAGACCGTGAAAAAGCGCGATTCTTTCCAGAGCAATGACGGACGGATAAAATACAACTGTAGTGATATATATCTGTATTATGTAATATGTTGCCTTAATAAAAAATGTTCATGAACTTCAGTATTGCGTGATACTATTTCAAGATGATTCCCATCATTTTTACAGATAATAAATTGTATTTACCTGTGAAAACAAACCTGGAAAGAGACTTGAGGATTTAAAGGAGAAAAACAAGAAGTTCTTCCAGTGAATTATTAATGGGATTTATCGTAAATTATATCAGGAAAACAGACCACAAATGTGCAGTATGTTGTCCTTTTTCATACCATTACAGCGGAATGCAAAGGGAAAAAAGAAAATAATCACAAGGAAAAGAATGCAGCGACTGAAAAGAGCTCTTGCAATATTCTTGTTATAAGATGTCATGTTGAAATACCAAGTGTTGTGTTATTCTCATAATGTCTGAATATAAAACATGAAAGAAAAACTGACAGCTCATTCAGTAAAACTGGCGGATAAGCTTTATTTTATATGATTTGAAATGATTCATTTCAGTTTTTTTTAAATGGAAGTTCCCCAAACCGGAAGTGCCATCCATAATTCAAAACACAGTAGGCTCGTCAGCAAATAAGATGGATAGAATAACAAGACTCGTATTGGTTTGAATGGAAGAAAGTGCAACGTGCAATATGGCAGAATAAGTCCCGCCTTCTAAATAAGAGCCAATCGCCGACTGGTAAAGTCATCGCGTCACTGCAGCGGCCGTAAGAAGCTCCGGTTCCCATAGAAACAGTCAGACGCGTGCCTCCGAAATGAGATACAAGAGACATCTCTTTATCAACTTTTTCAAGCGTCAAAGTGTTAGTTGTGTAGCTGTCATTGGATGGAAAGAAATCGCTCAGATTTCATTAAAAAAATAAAATATATAAATAAATATACATTTGCGTTCCGAAGATGAGCAAAAGTATTATGGGTTTGGAACGATATGAGGGTGAATAAATGATGACAGAATTTTTGGGTGAACTAACCCATTAATCTAAGCCCCGTCTTTATTGTCATAGTTATTGTCTTTAATGTAAACGGGCCTTTACTCAGATCACAAGTGGCTGAGCTGGCTTTGACTCTGGATGGGTGTTTTTCCCAAAAGTTAACAAAACGAGCGGCCAAATCTCGCAGAGTCTGGCCAGCATCTAAGTCACCCGCTTGAACTCACTGTGAGGACAGTAATCTCTCTCTCTTCCTTGATCTATCTAGGAGAGCTTCTTAAACAGAGTCCAAAAGTCCAGCAGCCACTCAAGTACTGCAGTTTCCTCCAACAGGCCAATAAACACCTTTCCTGAAATGAGATATTCCTGAGATACCACTTTAAAATTTGACAACATCTAAGACATTTTACAACATCATAGATAGGATTTGACACGCTCAGTACCGGAAGGGTTTACAGCTAAGAGCTGATATTAACTTGTGTAACATTTCTCTCCAATAATTAGTCTTGTAGCACTTTCTTATTGCACAGTGCTCCAATGTGACAATGATTTAAGAATACAGACATGTTTACAAGCAAACGCTCACTCACCCTCCCAATTAACACACTAAATATGAATGCATATATAACACATCAATATTTTCTTTTAAAAGAATCATTGAATCTATCTTGTGTATTAGTGAACATCACAATGGATCACATGATAAATTACAGCGATACATACATGATTATTACCGCAATACTCTGTTGATATTTTACTGCAAGGATTCCGATTTTTAGCAGCTGCACTGTACCTTGAACCATCTTCTGCGAACAATTACACAACGATACACCTTACCAAGATAAAGACACCGTGTTCACCATGATACAGTACAGGAGATGAACTCACCACAAACATAAAACGCTCATCTGTTGCAAACATATGAACATCTACAAACTAACATCTATTTTATGTTTCCGCCTAAACAAAGATAAAATGTGGTCATACATGTGCATACATGAACATGTGGATCTAAATATCTCACTAATGAACTGTGAACTTTCCTGAGGTAAATGCAATGTTAAGTGACAATGTTCACAAGCCGTTTTATTGACGTCTTTCCACAGTTGAAACACTGATTGAGTGATTACATGAGACATGTATAACATACCTTTTGATGTTCATGCATGTTTTTTCATGCTTTAACTTGGATTAAAGTGAAAGAAAAGCATTGCTACAGCAATGTCACGTTACCTCATTTAAGAGCGTCAAAACGCCATTTATTGTTCGAATTTTGTGATAAAAATAGACAGAATTTGAAAGCTGAGACTTTGTTTCTTATTAGAAATAAAGCACAAAACACTTTGTGTTACTGAATAAGAGACGCACTACAAATAATGTTTGCTGTAGGGAAAAACGGATTCACAGGGTCAAATAGAGACTGCTTGAACATCACTATTTGTTTAATTGTTAATGCATTATTGTCACATTAAATTTCAACAGCCCTGAATTCAACAAGAGAGATTTTCTTCACACACAGTATGATTTTTTGATTGACAGGACATAATCAGCCCTGATCATCTGCTGTTTTTAAATAATCGGCCGATAGGCCGAGAGTAATTGCTTTTATTGGGTGATACCGATTATTGGCCGTTACATCGGGTGCATCCCTAATTTATTTAAATTTATATTTGCAATTAGCTGAACTTTAAAGAGATTTTTGACCCACTTAAGTAGTACATCTTTATATGTAATTTCATAATTGCTTCCATTGTCTTAAAAATATGGTACTGCTGGATGTTAAATAATAACTTCTGAATGAGACACAATGAGAATGAAACATTCAGCACCTGCGGTTGTGCTAACATTGTTATTATCACAAATAGAGGCTCATTTATTCTCGCATGAGAACAAAAGCATCCATTGCATCATCTGCCCTATTTCAAAAGCAGAGCAATTTGTTACACCTATGAAACTGTAAAGCCTTGCGATGTAAAATAAACACAAGTAAAAATCAATAGTTGGCATCAGTGGATCAATGCAACATTGTGATAAAGTACTATTACCAAGCTTTGTGATATTGATTGTCTACCTCACCTCTGAGATGTAGGGAAGGGTGTTTGGAGGGTTTAGGACAGTGAACACACAGCACTCTATTCCGCTAGTCTCACCTGTCCCCCGAGTCACAGTGTACAAATGAGGAGGATGCAGGTCGTCCATTCAGTCTCCGTGGCTATATATCAGGACTGTACCTCACCGCTACGGCCCTGACAGGACCCGAGGATGAGAAATGGTATGTCTCCGTTCCCCTGCGGCCCTGACAGATGGGCATTTACTCACTGCCCCAGACCAAGGGGAGCCGTGGGTTACTCAGGCCCAGAGAGAGTCTGCGTCTAACAGCCACTGCTTAAATACACTCAGGAAGGACAGTATGGAGGACGCATCCATATGCAAGGGATTTTCACTTTAATAAAGCTTTCCATTATGTAATTATGCACCATTATTATTACTGCTCATGCTTAAGGTTAGGGATGCGAACCAAAGTTATATATATTTAAAGCGAGAATATAGCGGTTTAGACCTCAGATATGCGATTTATATGTAAACATAGCGTCTGTTTGAAAATTAGTTTAATTTGTTAAATTTGTTTGATTGTTTAAACATTAGTTATAAACCAGAGTAAAGAGACCAGAGCTAATAGATTTGGCTTAAGGGCTATATTAAATTTTTAACTTTATATTTACATTGAAATTAAATCCTGTACTAACTAGAGCGCTGCTTTTGTATGTTTGACTGAACTGTTTGCTTGTGTTTATTTCCCGTATTATTTAAAAAAAAAAAAGTTGGGACACTGTACAAATTGGGAAAAAAAAGGAATGCAATAATTCACAAAATCTCATAAACTTATATTTTATTCACAGTAGAATAAAGATAACATATCAAATGTTGAAAGTGAGACATTTTGGAATGTCATGCCAAATATTGGCTCATTTTGGATTTCATGAGAGCTACACATTCCAAAAAAGTTGGGACAGGTAGCAATAAGAGACCGGAAAAGTTAAATGTACATATAAGGAACAGCTGGAGGACCAATTTGCAACTTATTAGGTCAATTGGCAACATGATTGGATATAAAAAGAACCTCTCAGAGTGGCAGTGTCTCACAGAAGTCAAGATGGGCAGAGGATCACCAATTCCCCCAATGCTGCGGTGAAAAATAGTGGAGCAATATCAGAAAGGACTTTCTCAGAGAAAAACTGCAAAGAGTTTGAAGTTATCATCATCTACAGTGCATAATATCATCCAAAGATTCAGAGAATCTGGAACATTCTCTGAGCGTAAGGGTCAAGGCCGGAAAACCATACTGGATGCCTGTGATCTTTGGGCCCTTAGACGGCACTGCATCACATACAGGAATGCTACTGTAATGGAAATCACAACATGGGCTCAGGAATATCTATATCTAAACATGATCCAGAAGTGCAGGCGTTTTCTCTGGGCCAAGGCTCATTTAAAATGGACTGTGGCAAAGTGGAAAACTGTTCTGTGGTCAGACGAATCAAAATTTGAAGTTCTTTTTGGAAAACTGAGATACCATGTCATCCGGACTAAAGAGGACAAGGACAACCCAAGTTGTTATCAGCGCTCAGTTCAGAAGCCTGCATCTCTGATGGTATGGGGTTGCATGAGTGCGTGTGGCATGGGCAGCTAACACATCTGGAAAGGCACCATCAATGCTGAAAGGTATATCCAAGTTCTAGAACAACATATGCTCTTATCCAGACGTCGTCTCTTGCAGGGAAGACCTTGCATTTTCCAACATGACAATGCCAGACCACATACTGCATCAATTACAACATCATGCCTGCGTAGGAGGAGGATCCGGCTACTGAAATGGCCAGCCTGCAGTCCAGATCTTTCACCCATAGAAAACATTTGGCGCATCATAAAGAGGAAGATGCGACAAAGAAGACCTAAGACAGTTGAGCAACTAGAAGCCTGTATTAGACAAGAATGGGACAACATTCCTATTCCTAAACTTGAGCAACTTGTCTCCTCAGTCCCCAGACGTTTGCAGACTGTTATAAAAAGAAGAGGGGATGCCACACAGTGGTAAACATGGCCTTGTCCCAACTTTGAGATGTGTTGATGCCATGAAATTTAAAATCAACTTATTTTTCCCTTAAAATGATACATTTTCGCAGTTTAAACATTTGATATGTCATCTATGTTGTATTCTGAATAAAATATTGAAATTTGAAACTTCCACATTATTGCATTCTATTTTTATTCCCAATTTGTACAGTGTCCCAACTTTTTTGGAATCGGGTTTGTAAATAACCCGATTCCATAATATGCCGTTTTTTTGGTACTGTGAGTCAGTGATTTCGACTTCAGTGAAAGTTAAATGAATACGCCATTAGATGGCAGCAAAGTCAGTCAGACGCAAAGACTTTTATATTGAAATGGACTGAAACAAGGAAACAAGGATGTTGTTTTTACTTTAAACAACATCTGACGATACGCAAATGACGAATGCATTGACTAGCACTGTCATGGGAATGTCTTAAATGTTATCGCTTTCCTCAGCGGACATTTAAACTGATTTTGTGATTATGAATATAAGATTGACCTGAAGAATATCAGCTAGATGCAGGTAATGCACTCGCTCTCTCATAATACTCAACATATTACAATGAGTTTCAATGAAGAAAATCAACGTTCCTTCTTTACTAAAGTGACATTTTATAATTAATAACGGCGGCTTGGGCTCAACTGCTAAACTGTCAACTTGAGATTTGAATCTGTGGCAGAAGGAAGTAGTTCTTCACAAAAGAGGGTTTTAAAGACACTCTGTTGTTGTTATTTATTTATAAACTCGTGCCATCAAACTGTTGTATAAATGCAATATCACACAGCATGCTGTGATTACCTGTGGCCTCATTCCTACGGCCGAATCACAAGCGTGCTGATATACAGCCATATCGCACTGCTACGAGTGTGATATTTCTCATATAAAAAATACTGTTTCAGTGTTATTTTAATAATGCTGTAATATTTACAGTTTTCATTTTAATTGTATTCTCTTCTCTGATGATGAGTTCACTGGTGCGAGGGCGGGGCAACCTGTCACTCACACGAGATCGACCAATAGCAAACCACAACCATATCCAATCAATTCCCCATGGACAAAATCAAGTCCCACCCTACATTTTTTTAACTGTTCAAGAAGCTATTTCACTCAGATATACGTCACATTAGAAAAGAAAAGACCATCTCAACTACTACATGGTAATACGAGTGATACACAGTGATATAGATACACAGTCTTTTACAATATCATACAGTATTGTAGACACTCTTATACACCACTGACCAGAAAAATAATGGTAAATTGCTACAGTAGTTTTGTAATTGTATTCATTTGTCACCCAGGTTTTCATTCTTGACAGAGATTGCCAGTAGTCTGATGGTATTACCATGGCTATCTGGACTGATTTGGACATGCCATGGTGTGTTTTCCTATCATTTAATACCAAAGCTACTGCATTGTGGTACTACCACAGTACTTTTTTTATAAGAACTGGAAGGAGGAAAAACACATTTTGCTGATGCGTTTTTTCAGTCTGGCTCTGCACTCTCAAACAAGCAATCACATCATCAGAAAGAGGCTTGTACATGATGGATACTGGAACAAAAGCGTAATTGGCATCCTTTGAGTGACTGAAGAGAAAGAACTAGAATCAGACACAATCCCCTCAACACTGATGTTAACACACACTGATGCCTGATATGAGAAAAAAAGCCCATTACTCATTCCAAAGCCGTCAGTCCAAAGAGAGAATAAGGAAAAGGGTTGTATACGAAAACAATGATTTGCACCTTTACAGTTGCATTCGCATTGAAAACGGCAGGCAGAATCTCTCTCATGCGGATACGAAACAACACAACGACTCTGGTGGACTCAAAGAGTTTGCTCTGTAAAGCCAGCAAATTGTTCACAGAGCTCTGGGATTTTGGCCCGGTCAATAGAGCTAGCAGTGCCAGTGTTCAGGCTGAAGCTGGCCCACAACTCACCACTGTAGAAGCGGATCATGCAGCTGAGGTCCGAGTTGGCGGCTTCCTGCTGGACACGGAGCGGGTCTTCATAACCCATAGCAGTCAGGTAGTCGTAGACCATCTGAAGAGGACGCTCGGAGGGGTCCAGCCTCCTGCAAATAGGAGGAGAAGGTAGTCAGAAAAGAGAACAAACTAACTAGGGGTGTAACAGCACACAAAACTGACGGTTTTGTACGTAGTTTTTCTCAGTTTTTGAAGTCAGGTTCGGTACTTGCACATTACTATAATATTATAGGTTCAGAGCCCAAACTATTAGCCTAAATTCAATTTCTATTTATTTCTAGATATAATAATAATCAATCAAATAACAAATTGTATGCAAACTTGTAAACTGCATTTAAGGCAGTTTTTGCATTAACTTCTAAATCTATTTATAAAATTATGTTTTTACTCCAATTTGCTGTTGAAATATAATCATTTTAAAATAGTGGCTGTCATTTTAATGATTTATTTGAACATGCATTAAATAATAAAGACAACACTAACAAGTAAAATATAATGACTATAAAGGCTAACGTTAATACAGTGCATAGATTTAGCGAAACAGTATATTTCTTTGGCGAACTAGCTGTGGACTCCCCTGAGGTAAATGCTACGTGACACAATGTTAACAAGCTGATTTATGACGTCTTTCCGCCATTGAAATGCCGATTGAGTGATTACACGAGCTATGATACGTTTCAGTAAGTTGTACTACATCTTTCAACATACCTTCAGATGTTTATTCTGTAACTGGTATTAAAAAGGAAGAGATGATCGCGTTCTCTTGAACAGTGATCTGTCACGCCACATTAAAAAGCGTCAAAATGTCATTTTTTGTCTGAATTTTGTGAAAAATGGACAGAATTTGAAAGATGACACTTTGGGTGTACTCACACTAGGCGCTCCGAACCATACCAGAGTGTGTTTGACCCTCAAAGCCCAGTCCGTTTGACAAGTGTGAGTGCTCCGTTCAGTGCCCAGGCGTGGTTCGTTTAGCCGGCCCTGGCCCGCTTGGAACAGGTGGGTCAGAGCTCGGTTCGGTGGGGCTCGAGCGTGTGGTTCGCATGCAGTATGAGCGCTAACCGTGCCAAAGCACGGAACAGCTACTACTTTTGTGTGTACTACTTTTTGTGTGGACAATTGCGCTCGGGCTGGGTTCAAAGCAACTGTGCCTAGTGTGAGTACACCTTTGTTTTCTTATCAAAAGTAACAAAAGCCGCAGTTTATTGCGATTATTGGTGGTTAATGGTGGTTAGGATACAACTTAGCGCGAGATTTAAAGGGGCCGCAGCCTGAATCGGTGAAAAAAAAAATATAAAAATCTATGGGGTATTTTGAGCTGGGGGGGGGGGGGGGGGGGGGGGGGGGGGGCATGTGTTCTGGATTTTTGAATACATAAATTCAGCCTTGGTAAGCATAAGAGACTTCTTTCAAAAACATTAACAAATCTTACCGACCCCAAACTTTTGTACAGTAGTGTATTCTCAAGTGTTACTTTCTTCTTATTTTTAAACTTAAGAATAAATTTAAGAGTACTTTGCATTTCCAAAAAAATTTCTTAAGTTTAGTCTTTAGAACAATCTTAGGGAAAAAAGGAACATGCTTAAGAAGAATCTGAATTCCTGAAAAGAATGTTCTTAAAAATCATCGTAAATAACCTCTTACATTTAGAATAACCTCCAACTTGTCTTAAATCCTGAAAGTCTATGTTTAAGGGATTTATTGGGTTGTTTCAAATATTAAGCTTTACAACATATAATAAATATCTTCTTAAGAACTGCACTTCAAAACATTCTTATGAACTTAAGAAATCTTAAGAAAGTAGTTAAGAAATTTCTTGTTGTAGTAGGAGATTGACATAGAAGTCAAACATCAATCAAAATTTTATACACATCCTCCACCTCTTGCTCGTTCAAGTAATTATATATGGAGTGTTTGTTATATATGCATTATATAATTTTTCTAAACACTTTTTATGTTTAATGTTTAGTAGTAATAATAATCACAATAATAATAATAATAATAATATAAATCATCAACAATAAATTATTAGCCTATTGTTATATTACAGTCATATTGATATGCAAACACAATTTAAAATTGTGCAGCCCTACAAACAAGTACAGCAAAGCTGGAGCTTTATAAAAAAAAAAAAAAAAAAATTGTTCAGTACTAGACAATAATAATTTTTTACAACAGTTGTACACAACCAAAAATTAATTGATATTTTCAGTCAATTTTCCTGGAAGAGAAAATGTGATTTTAACTGAAAAAAAAAAAAAAAGCAGAATTGCATATAGTTGGCCTTAAAGCCACAAAACCCCATTTTTAATGAGGTTTCCAATAAGTTATTCACCACAAATATGGACAGACTGGTGCACATTATCTATAAAAGGTTTCACAGGCAGTATATAATGTTTATGGCACAATATTTAGTAAGTTGTAAGCAAGTATTGAACATCTAAAAAGATACAAAAGTGCAAATTCCATGTGGGCCAACACACAGCCCTGTGCAAGTAGCCTAGCTCTTAACAAGTGAGATAACACACAGGTGTTTCGATTTAAGATCAGACTCTGTACTAACATCCTCCAGCAGTGACTCTCCCTCAGAGTTGGGTGTTTTCCCAGCACGGCAGACAGATAATATATCCCAATCCAGAGGGATCACGTCTAGTCCAACTCAATATCTCAACATTCATTAAAGCGCTGAAGTGAAAGAACACCGAGCTCATGGCGTCTGACAATATTCCTTTTAAACAAAGCAAATAATCAGTCTGCCCATCTGACTCGATGATCTGTTCGTGATGTGATGGCATCCTGCTTTTTATTAAAACTGTCCGGCCTCATATTCATCCACCTTCCGCCTTTCTCTCCCTGATTAAATCATTATCTCATTCCACAGCTCTAATCCTGTTAAATTAAATGGTTTTACTTTACAATAAGATCCCATTATTTAACATTATGGTATGTTTACACAACAATGACGTACTAAAAATGAAAAAGTTTTTCCTTTGAGTTTTTGAAGTTTCACATACAGACGACAACGTTGTCAAAACGATCCCCGTTCACACGGATCCACAAAAACAACTAAAAATTAACTGTGTTATTCATGCCAGGCCAGTAGTTGGCAATGTCACTTTGTAAAGAAACTCTATGAACATATAATATGTCACCGTTTTCGCAAATTTGCGTTTTTGTAGTTTACACGGAAATGATAACGGTATCTTTTTCAAAAAGTTGCACTTTGAAACCCGTTTTTTTTTTTAAAGTTTGCATTTTCAGGCCCCCAAAGCGCCACTGTCCTGTAAACAAATGGCCAAAACGGATAAAATTTTTTCCATCTTTAGCTGAAAATGGTGTTGAGTAAACGTCACCTTAGTTAATGCATTAACTAACATTAACTAACAAGGAACAATACAATCGTAATGGTATTTAATCATCTTTGTTAAAGTTAATAAAGAAAAATACAACTGTTCATTCATGGTTTTAATAATGTATCAGTTGATTATTAAATCAACATTTACTAGGGCTAGGCGGTGTGACAATATATATCATTACCGTGGTATAAAAAGTCTATGGTTGGAGATTTTGCTATATCATGCATATCGCGGTATGTAAACATATAGCATTACTGACACTTCAGAGTAATGAAAAGCATTAATGAGAATATGAAGAGTGGGTCATGCTTGATGTTAAAGAGTTATATATATCCTGAAAAGGAGCTCTGTGAGGTGCTTGTGCTGAGTGGCACACTGCCAAAGTGCACACACAGAAAGCTGCCTCTCTCAGAAGGCAATCGCGAATTTGGGACATGCTCGATGTTAAAAAGTGTTATTAATCATGATAAGCAGTGAAAAAGAACTCAATGAAGTGCACGTTCTGAATGACACAGAAAGCCGTGTCTCTCAGCAAGCGATCACAAATTAAGTTCTTGAATGGTCAAATACACATGCAATTATGTCAAAATGCCCATTGTGTGAAGTATTCATGTTTATATTCACAGCCGGTTATGTGTTATGCTGCTCTGTGTTATTAATGTGAATCAAACAAAAGAGAAAATAACTTACTGCTCTTGACTAAATTTTTTTTTATAATAACTGCACGCTATTAAGCATTAGTAAATAGTCAATTCATCACTTATAAAGCATTAATAGACATTAGTAAGCAGTTTATAAATACAGCTATAAATGCTTTTATTTTATAAGCATATCTATAATGAGTTTAATAATTGTATTTTCATACTTTATTAATAATCAATTTATAATTTCTAAATTAAGTATTAAATTATTTACAAACCAGTTATTTAAGAGCTGTCAGTGGTTCATAAGATCATTTAGGAAGTGTAAATAAATGATTAATAAACTATTTAAACATTCATTTATACATTTTATTATTTAGACATGTAGTAATAGTTACATAGTGTATTAATAAATACTTTATTGACACATATTCCTGCTGCAATTCATGATTAATTCAGGTAGTTACAAAACATTTAGAACATTTGTGAGCTCATCTAAAGTGAGGACTATTTATGCTTTGTAAAGCTTTTATAAATGAAATTTAAAGATTCAGTGATCTTCTGCACTGCTGTTCTCTAATGTTTTAAAGTTGGTACTGAGGTAGTTTTGACACTAGGAATATGTGTTAATAAAGCATAAAGTAATTATTAATATACGTCTAAATAATAAAATGCATAAATGTACATTTAAATATTTTATTAATCATTTATTAACACTTCCTAAATGATCTTATGAACCACTGACAGCTACTAAATAACTGGTTTGTGAAAAATGTAATATATAATTTAGAAATGATAAATTGATCATTAATAAAGTATGAAAATACAATTATTAAACTCATTATTGATATGCTTAGAAATCAACAACAAAGTATTTATAGCTGTATTTATAAACGGCTTACTAATGTTACTATTAATGTTTTATAAATGGTGAATTGACTATTTACTAATACTTAACTAATGCTTTAGCGTGAGTTATAAAGTGTTACCAACATTTTTTAGCTTTAATAAGAATACATTTATATTTAATTCATACAGTGAAGACTATGCAATATTTTATTTTTACATTTGATTATTATATTTCTGTACTAATTCCAACTAACCTAACCCAAATCAACCTACTGCACCTGAAAAAGTTCATTTCTTTAATTCTTATTTTTGTTATATTGTATTTGTCCTATTGTTTGTAATTTGCTTCTTTTTTCTTAATTTTAATAACAGAAATGAGATAAAATAACTATATTGTGATATATATCATTATTGTGAAATAAGAATTTGGTCATATCGCCCACCGCTAACATTGACTAATACATGATTAATACATGATTTAAAAGTATTTTTTATTGTTTTTTTTATTTTACAGTGAAATGGTTATTTCTTATTTTGTTTATTATTTATTTTATAGGTAGTAAAAACAGCAATAACCATAATAAAAAATATATAAAAAATATTATTATTATTTTAGTCATGTTGATATATAATCATAAAACTTTTGGCCAAATTGTGCAGCCCTGCAAAAAAGTACAGTAAAATTGGAGCTTAAAAAAAAAAAAAACAATCAGAAATATACAATTAGATTTTTTCCATAAATCGTTCAGTCCTAGCCAATAATGTTTTGTACACAACCAATAAGTCATCAATGCTTTTTGGTCAACTTTCCTGGAAGAGAAAGTGTGATTTTAAATCAATTTAAAAAAAAAAAAAGAAAGAAAGTTGAATTGCAACCTTAAAGCCACTAAACCCCATTTTTGATGAGGTTTCTAATAACGATAATTCACTGTCCAGCCTCATAATCGCCCAACTGCACAGCGCCACCACCTTTCTCTCCCTGATTAAATCGTCATCTCATTCCACCGTTCTAATCCAGTTAACAGCTCCTCGTGGCTCCGAAGCAGATAAACCAGCGAATGCTGCAAACCCGTGACCCATAGCCTGGCACTACCAGAATGCAGCTGCTCCGACCCACATGCTTGCCTACAGACCTGTCAGATGTCCTCGTGTTAAAGCAGAGCAGGGGTCCGTCGGCGGCCCCGCACCTTCACGGCACAGGGCCAATTCAGCTTTGCTCTTTGCTTTTAGAGGCAGAGTACAGCTGACAAGGACACTTTAGGGATTTAATGCTTTCTTGCTGCTTACCTGAAGTGAAATAAATAGTAGACCTGAGAAAGCACACACACACACACACACACACACACACACACACACATCAGCAGATGTCCCTGCGAGCTGCCCTAATGTGCAGCCTCCTCACAGCTAATTCAGCTTAGCTGCCTGGCTTTACCTCGGCTCAGGGCTGGACTGCTTCCTGCGAAATAATGTGATTTCAGCCATCTCAGCTGCAGCCCAGTCATTCCCAGAAGGGCAGAGAGAGGGGAAAGCATGACTTGCTTCTCTCTCTTTGTCAGGCGCACCTTAAAAACCACCACAGAAAGTACAGACGACAGACACTAGAAACACTCGGAAGGAAGCACAAACGTGCCTCAAGAGTACGAGGAGTGTTGCGAATGACTGCATATTCCACGTTTTGCTGTTATCTTGCTAAGCTTCTATTGCAAATTTATGGGTGCAGTAAACGATTTCTGAGAAACGCTGTTGAAAGTGGATCGGACCAAAAACACCTGTAGCCAATCAGCAGTAAGGGGCGTATACACTCGCGATGAGGGAGGTGCCTGTGCCGCATAGCATGTTAGTGAATATGGGGGCGGAGCTATCAAGATAGGGGCGTGTTTGTTTTGGTGATTTCAAATATCAGCAGCTTTTCTCTGGAATTGTTTACTGCACCTTTAAAGGATTAGTTCACTTTTAAATTAAAATTTCCTGATAATTTACTCACCCCCATGTCATCTAAGATGTCCATGTCCTTCTTTCTTCAGAAATTAAGGTTTTTGATGAAAACATTCCAGGATAATTCTTCATAAACGATACCAGGCCAGGAATAAGAGTCTTATCTAGCGAAACGATCCTGAAAAAAAACGAACCTGGCACCACGTTCGTTCCATAAGTTGAATAGGGAAGGCGTAGGACAAACAGCGTAAGCTTTTTGAAGAATACGAAGGTGTGGTTTTGGCGGAACCGCTTGGAAGGCGGTCATTTGTTTATATACAACATATATATTTGTAAAAAATTGGAAAATGACCGATCGTTTCACTAGATAAGACCCTTATTCCTCGTCTGGTATCGTTTAAAGCCCTTTGAAGCTGCACTGAAACTGTAATTTTGACCTTCAACCGCCTGGAGACCATTGAAGTCCACTATATGGAGAATAATCCTGGAATGATTTCATCAAAAACCTTAATTTCTTTTCGACTGAAGAAAGAAGGACATGAACATCTTGGATGACACGGGGGTGAGTAAATTATCAGGAAATTTTAATTTAAAAGTAAACTAATCCTTTAAGGCCCATTCATACCAAGGGCGATAACTATAACTATAATGATAAAGATTTATTTCGAAAATATTTTCAATATAAAAGAATAGCAGTGTCTACACCACAACAGAAAAACAATAAGGAATCACTTTCAAAACGTTTTTTTTTTTTTTTTTTTTTTACAGCTGACATAGAAGCTTTGAAAAACGTCTCTGTTGTTTTGTCCATAAGGGAAGTCAATGGCCACCAAAACTGTTTGGTTACCAAAAGTCTTTAATACATCTTCACTCGTACTGTGCAAAAGAAAGAAAGTAAATGTCAGAATTTACATTTTTGGGTGAACTATCCCTTTAAATATGTCTGCTATTTCCAGGAACAGGAAACTACTTTTAAATGACTCAAGTCAATCACACAACAAGATTTTTGAACCAGAACCATTGACACAGTGAGTGCAGTTTTCTTTGCTGACAATTTTCTTTGTTGATGTATTTAAAATTGAAGCCAATAGCCTTTACTTTACCTCAGCAAAAACATTTGCTGACTTGCTAATTGCTCTTGGTTTTGAGGAGAGATCGTTTATATTCTTGAGGGCAGTTTTTTTTTTTTGGAATTTGAAGAAAGAAAAAAAAAAATATACATCTGCATACAAGATCCTCATTTAAAATGCATATATCTGCAAAATGTTAATTTTGTGAACTTTCAGGGTACATTAGCATATCCACCTCATGTTTCAATGTGGAAGTAAGCTATTTTCTGTGATATGAAAGACTCATTAGCTCCTATAGGTTAAAAAAAACTACAAGACTAAAAAAGTGCAGTAAAACTATCTGAACAAAAACAAGTGTGTTTTTAGTTAAAATCATAATTAATCAAATAATTTAAAGGGGCTATATGTAGAATTCTAAAACCCTTGTTATTACTGACACTGGTGGCCTTTAAGTGAACTGCAACCAGCAACTTTTTGCTCGTGCTCGCACTGGTGCACACAAAACATACAAGAGACTGAATGTGATTCAATGCCCCGAAATATATTCACAGCGAAGTTATTTTTCGTTCTTCAAGTTGCACCAGCTCTGCAATTCACCAGCATCATGTTGACAGATGAGGTAATTATAATCAAACCATCATAGCAGTGTAATTTTAAAGTATATTTTAAACTATAGACTTTATGGAACAGGCTATGTGAGACTAATCTGAATGAAACCCTTTTCTTTGCATGACACATTGACAGTACAGTACAGAATAGCTCTTTCGGCATTATCCTGAACACTGAATAAGCATTCATTTCAAGTATCATAGAAGGGAAGAGAGGCTCTCAGGAGAGCGTGACCGTCGCATCCTAGACCTCAGATGACCTCAGAAGCTAACAGACATGAACTAAAAACCACAAAACTCATTGATCCACTCAGTGATTTTGTGTCAGATTTCCAATAATGATCGGCTGAGCTCACAAGGCTACTTTACTAATAAATTAATAAATGGACATGAAATATTCATTATTTGAGTTGAAATTATTTTAATATGTGAGATGAAAGATAATATTACCACAGCTCAAATCAATTGCCAATGACAATAGTCAATTATACATTTTTTGTGGTCACTATGTGAAAATATTTGAGCACAGAAAGTGGCAGCTGACCAATAAGAATCAACAGGAGAGCTCTTCCCTACAATTATTTAATTCATCTACTGTATAAATTTTTTTAGGATGCACCAAAATTTCGGCTACCGAACATTTTCCTGTTTCATGTAATCCGTTACTACCCAGCTCTGCGCACCGATCATCCCATCTCCTCTTTACAACTAGTTACAGCACGAAATAAGCATGAATGAACATCACAAGGTATGTTGAAAGATACAGTACAACTTACTGAAATTAATCCTGTCTCGTTTCAACCAGGGGAAGACGTCAATAAAACAGCCTGTAGGCTATAAATATTACATGTTCCTCAAGAAAGCTTTAATGTTCATAAACTCAATAGTTAGCAAGAAAAAAAAAAACTCCAGAGAAGAGCATTTTGCTAAATATATGCACTGTATAACATATACATTATAGTGATGTCTTCATTATTTAATGTATGCTTGAATAAATCTGTCATGAAAACAAGGTATTACAGTTTACGGTTCTTTAAATGTTAAGATTTGACCAACAAGCTGGAGTAGAAACAATTCTGTTAGGCTATTAAAAAGTTAAAATAAAAATGGGCTTATGTGCAATTTAAATGTTTGTAAAACTCTGTTTTAGCTATTTGAGTGTTAATTGTTATTTAAGTTAGATTAATTATTTGATTATTCATTTAATATTTATTTTCGGTTTTCGGCCAATCGCATCCTGAATATTCGGTTTTGGCCCAGAATTTTCAGTGCACCCCTAATATTTTTACTGTTACTAGTCCATAAACACAGAGATGAGTCAGGCTTCAAAAATAAACCTTCAGGCACAAATAGGCATAAAAAGAAAGTAAAACACCGTGCTGTACTTTCTATTTATGTCTCTTGTGAATCAATGTAAAAAATACTCCGTTTTTAAACACTGACAGAACACATCCTTCAAAACAAAACACTGAACATCAAATGTCACAGATCTTCCTCTTCCTGTCGTGATCTTGTTATTGCAGTAGTTGCCCTGCTGATATTTTCACATGGGCTCAGTAGAATTTGTTTTTAAAATATTTATTTTTATCAAACGCTTTTGAGTTAAAATGAAATCTATCATATTAAATTTTAATACTTTTCCTTTACAAAAACAAAAAAACTACAACAAGTGACTTATTAGGTTTTTAATCTGAAATGATCCAGCTATGATGTAACCGGCTATATATTCTCACACACACTTTAGCTGGAAAACGATGGGGTCATTTGTTTATAATTGTTAATTATAATTTCTATGTCTATGATTCGTTTCCCAAAATGAATCATTCTCAAAATTTCAACAAACCTCATCACTGAAAACCTGATGTTCAAGTCTGCAACGCGTGATACAAAAACAAATATTTATGGACAATGAACATAACCTTGTGAAAGGTACAATTTAGTATACTTTTAAAAAGAGCACTTATTACGGGTATAATATACTTTAATAAATTACATTTTTGTGGAATCTTAATTGTTGATTTCAACTAAATGAAAATGTATCATAGTTTAGACATTTATATTAAAGTAGGATTTAAGTACATATTTATATTTAAGTATATAATTATTTGTATTGTCTTAGAAATATTGTTAAAGTTTACTGCCGAATATACATTTACATATACATAGTGAAATAAAAAAATATTTGAATATCATTTCTATTAGAACTTGTATGTCATGTATTTAAATATATTTGTAATACTGAAGTTGCAATTTAGTACATTTAAAAAATATTAACTTTAAATGTAATATTGAATAACAATTATATTCAAGTACTTTACATGTGCTTTAATATGTTAGTCAACACATCAAAATAAGTTTAACGACAAAAGATTATTAAAACATACGGATTTCAAATGTAACATTTTTAATTTGACATTATTGCTAATTATAATTTTATTATTTGACAATTTAATTGTACTGAAGTCTCTTTACATACACTTAAATGGCCTTTTATTTAATTAATATTATATTATCTGCAAGTATAGGTTTTTAAAAAATACACTTTAAATATTTGAAGTACATTACAAGTTCAATACAATTAAGCACACTTGTTTTTCACAGCAGTAAAGGCCTGTTCACACCATAACTATATTGATAATGATAAAGATATAGTTCTAAAAATTCTTCTAAATGGTACAGATATCGTTGGAATCACTTTCAGAATGATTTTTTTCAGCTGATGAAATGATAAAATGATAAAAACATTGACAGCCAAATCAAAGAGCTTGAGCATTTAAAGCAGCAGATGAAAAAACTGCAGCACGCTTAGAATAAACAATGACATTGACACTAAGACAGTTATCTCTCTTGGTGTGAACGAGCCTTAAAGGGATAGTTCACCTAAAAATCATTGACCCACCCTCATGTTGTTCCAAACCTGTATGAGTTTCTTTCTTCTGTTGAACACAAAAGATATTTTGAAGAATGTTGGTAACCAGACAGTTGACTGCAACCATTGACCAAAGAAACTCATACAGGTTTGGAACAACTTGAGGGCGAGTAAATAATGACAACATTTTTGGGTGAACTATCCCTTTAAGACTCTAGCTCTCTCACAGCCAGGCCATCATCCTTATTGTTGAATCCTGAGATAAGACAAACATGTTCGTGATGACGTTATTTTGGAGGATCATTAACATTTATACTATCAAGAGGTGCAAATGAATGACTAATCCCACAACTTATCCAGTAATTTGTAAACAATGAGCATGTGATATTCACATTGTCATTTCTGATAAACAGCCTGAACTGTGTGTATCTGGCCCGACTGTTCCACAGCGCGAGTCTGATAAGGATCATTATCGAGACAAGACCTCGTCTAGCCAGAAAATTACAGCTCGGGAGCTGCGAGCATCACTGTGTCTGCGTTACCTGATTAAGTCTCCGTGCAGCTGAAGGTAGAGACCCTGTACGTCTCTCTGAGCACACAGCTCCTCAGCGGTGGTGTTGGTGGAGCAGAGCACCAGCTTCAGGTCTGGCTGCGGGGTGGTGGAGGTCTGGGGGCCCGACGCTGGAGGCTGAGGCTCCGAGGCCCCGTAGAGACACACGCAGCCTCGCTGAGCGTCGCCCTTCAGCCAGTCCCGCTCGCGAGAGCCGAACCGGGTCTTCCGGGTCACGCAGCCTCGACTGCCATTCCTCTTCATGTTACGCTGAGGAAAAGAGTCAAGATTAGATGCTGCTTGTGCTTGTGAAATTATGCCCTTCTAGAAATAAGGCCAAATAAAGTGTTTTAGAGCCCAAATCAGTCATAGGAAATCATGCCTTGGTAACCACAAGTTGGTGGCTGTCGGGACTCCACCCTGTAACAGAGCCTGTTTGAGAGACATCAGGTTTTGTTTTCAGTTGCAGAGAATTACTACAGCCCAAATATTTACCCAGGGCACAAACGCCCTGGAGAGATGTGCGAGTCGAGACCATTTCGGAGACGCCGTGTCATTAGTCTGCCTGGTGAAATCATTTTGTGATGATGCTCTGCCCTGCTTAATTAAGTGACCACTGGCATCAGCAGCACAGGGTGTGCAAAACAACATTGAACCTTTTATTGTGAAGACGAAACAAAACAATATCTAAATAATGAATTCTTCTTTTGTGTTCCACAGAAGAAAGAAAGTCATACAGGTTTTAAACAGTAGGTTAAATAATAATGATAATAATAAATGATGTAATATATAATAATAATAAATTATTTTGTTTAATTATTAATATTATTATTATTACTAACATTATTATAATTATTATTGTTGAACAGTAATAATAATAATTTTATGTTTATGAATTTGTATTGATTTATTTGTAAGGATTATAAATAATAATAGTTATACATTGTTTATTTTTACTTTATAATACCAATTGTAATAATAATAATAATAATACAATAATATAATAATAAATCAATAAATATAAACAAAACAAAAATATTTATTTAAAGTTAGTTCACTCAAAAATTAAAATTCTGTCATTCATTACTCACCCTCATGACGTTCCACACCCGTAAGATCTTCAGAACGCAAATTAAGATATTTTTATTAAAATCTGATTGCTCAGTGGGGCCTGCATTGAAAGAAATGACTCTCAAGATCCATTAATGTACTAAAAACATATTTAAATCAGTTCATGTGAGTACAGTGGTTCAATATTAATATTATAAATAGTGCTGGGCAACGATTAAATATTTTAATCGCGATTAATCGCATGATTTTTCTGCGATTAATCGCGATTAATCGCAGCATGCGCAAAAATTCAATAATGAAATCAAAAGTAGTTGATTGCGTAATTTTATTCTTTCAAAGTACTGCTGTATGAACAAAAGTGCAATAGAGAATACGAACCGACGTCACACCTCGTTGCATGCCGGGGCGGCGTCGCCATTTTGACAGGGTCGCCCTCTATTACTCGTACTGAAATTAATACGGATTCTTGCTTACCTTTTGTTTTGCTTCTGCCATTAAGTGGAACGTTAACATTTTTAATGGTATCGTTTGCATGGAATAGAAGCTATTTTATCGCATCGCATGATCATTTTATTTATTTTTTCACTGAAGTTTTGTAGGATTTCGTTTACAGTGTTGATCTGTTTACCGTGTCGCACGCTGGGCGCTCACTGCTGCTTCAGCCATCGTATGAATATCATCGTATGAATATCCAAATAAATCTATGTAATTAACACACTGAGAAAAGTCGATTCATTTATTTGTTGGAAATGTTTAAATGATGCTTAACCGAGCATACTGAGTAGGCCTACAATTGTTGTCATTGTAATTCCCCTTTTCCATGATCACAGATGAGGAGAATCAGAGATTATGGGTCAAATTCAGCGGACAGACGGACACGATCACACTGTATTTTTATATTTATTTTAACAAATGACAACCACACTAAGCTACCTTTATAAAACCGTTATGAAGAAAATTTATAAAATGGTTACATTTTAAGTGATACTGAAAGTTTATATTTTGGTGTCATCCGTTTTTCTGCATGTGCTTTATTTGTAAATAGAATTTGGTATCTTTAATATCAGTCTAAGTGCATTAAGCGTTTTCTTGAGATGACATGAGAGGAAACCGTTTAAGATATAAACGTGCTGCATTCATATTTTGGGCTCATTTGTGTATCTCCACACAGTATGCTTTAATAAACATTTACAGAATTGTTGGTCACATGAAGCGTTTTGTTAAGCATTTGAATGTCCCCGTCAAGTTCTGCTAATTCACGAGTGCAGTGAGAGTCAGACTCGCAAAGGTAATGTTAATTATTAAACCAAACGAAATCAAAACGTTCAAAAACACTTAGCAATGTGATTCTTTTATTGAGTGATAAGCAGTGGGTACCTTTTTCCATTTTTCTGTCCGCACCAGATATTTTCTTTTTCGCGCTGTAGCTCTCTTAGGCACACAACAAATGCTTTCATTGGTTGAGACGCGTGATGACGCTCATCCCAAGCAGCCAGTAGCCTACTGATAAACATCCCACCCCTCCTGTGACCCATGGTTTGTGTTGTATTCGGTTGTAGTCTATCTATGTGTATTCAAACGCAGTGAGCAAAGGACTTTCAAAATAAAAAGTACGTTAATGCGTGATAAACTAATTGTCGGCGTTAATTAATTAATGCGTTAACGCGATAAAAACGCGTTAACTTGCCCAGCCTTAATTATAAAGTGACGAGAATATTTTTGGTGTACCAAAAAAACAAAATAACAACTTATTTTGTGATGGCCGATTTCAAAACACTGCTTCATGAAGCTTCGGAGCGTTATGAATCAGCGCATCAAATCATGAATCATGAATCATGACTCAGAGCCATCGTATTTCATCAAAAATATCTCAATTTGCATTCCGAAGATTAAGGAAAGTCTTACGTGTGTAGAACGTCATGAGGGTGAGTAATAAATGACATTATTTTTGGGTGAACTAACCTTTTAACCGGTTGTTCCAAACCTATATGACTTTCTTTTGTGGAATAATAATAATAATAATAATAAATCACATTTATTGTAAAATCCATCTAATGCAATCAATTTTAGAACAATAGTTCTGTCTATAGATCATTAGATAATCAATGACTCATCATCATTACTAACTTTTCACATGTTCTACCAAACAGGCAGCTGTTATGACATATTTCTACCATTTATGCTCCTTTTGTGTATTTTTGTTTACCCATATAAATATTTTTGGAATAGTATCTATCAACTAAAGGTCATTGCTAAATCACCTCTAATTTCTGATCAGATTTTTACCAATTTCTCAAGTCTTTTATGCACTGTATATGTTGACTCTACTCATTACTCTGCATTGCTCACTCAAGTAATGCAGTAATAATAATGAGCATAAAGATATCTGATCTTATCTAAAGATCATAGCTGACTCACAGTCATATTTCAAATGCGTCACTGTTATTATATCTCTAGCATCTGCATAAGTTTACTGTACTTATGTCATTATTATTATTGGATAATTATGTATATCACATGACATATTTGACATTTTGTTAATAATGACAAATGAGAACATCATTGGATCCTAATGCTGTGAATAATAAAAATGTATTTTTCAAATAGATAAGATTAACTAGATAAGATAGCATGACTAGAAGAATGCAGTGGTCTAATAATACGTAAAAAAGCATTGTAAACTCAACAAGGTAACTGTGCTTATGCAGTTAGAGGAGAAGGAAGCAACTAACATCTTATTTTAGTTATGATTATCTATTACAATGCCTGAATATAATGACTGGTATATTTCCTGTAGGCATAATATGTGAGGTGTGTTGTGAAGATAATGGCAAAGGCATTGTCACGTAACACACAGAGGTGGCGTTCACACAGCACAGGTTCTTGCATTCATAAACAGCTGAAGTGCAATGGAACATAACACAAGGGTTTCAAGATGTGGCAAGCTTTTTTAATATTTATTTAATTAAAATAACTGTCTATTGTATGTTTTAGTACTTATTTTTATTACTAACCGATTACTATCCGTTAACCCACAAGATTATGTTAAATTAGAATTAAGCCAAAAATAGATAAGTGTCTCTGATCAATTAGAAATATTTTTTTTCCCAGGGGTTTAGCTTCAGAATATGAAGATTCACATCATGCATACCCTCTATATATATCTATATCTATATCTATATCTATATCTATATATTAGGGCTGCACGATATATCGAATGCTTTTGTCACGCGCATTTCGTCAGTAAAGCCGGATCCCTGATTGCCGCTAAATCGCCATCACCTGCTTTCAAATGGAGCGGCATTTAATAGTCAGAGCCGTAGATCACTGATAAGCCACGCAATATCGCGTTCATTATCGAAGGCGATACATCTGCGATATGAACTCGATATTGTGTGGCTTATCAGTGAACTACGGCTCTGTCTATTAAATGCCGCTCCATTTGAAAGCAGGTGATGGCGATTTAGCGGTAATCAGGGAACCGGCTTTACTGATGAAATGTGCGTGACAATCGCATGCGATATATCGTGCAGCCCTAATATATATATATATACATACATACATACATATGCAGGGCTTGAAATTAACACACGTCAAATGCGGGTAGATCTCAGCAGTAGTGTGTAACGCAGTCACTCCTATTAGCCACTTTGGTGGGTTGAATTTTATATAGCCTATAATATATACATTTTTTCAATTGTAGTCTTTTTAAAAAGACACCTGAAACAAACTAAGTGCAAAGTAGTGTTGTCAAAAATATAGATTTTTCGCTACATCGATACTGAAATATTTATTTTTAGTCACTTTTTTAGTCATGTGACAGTAGGGCTGTCCCCGACTAAAGATTTTTCCAATCGATTAGTAGTCGTTCATTTAAAGGTGATAGAGAGGATTTTTTTGTCAACTGAGAAACCAAAGACTGTAACAGAGTTTTTGAAATGAGCGCATGCGTAAGAACAGCCCCCCTCCTTCAAAGGAACGCCTCCCAAAACTCGTAAACACTCATATAGGAACACGAGTGTTTACCACCGGCATTCGCTGTGTCGTGTTAGTGGATTCATTATGTCGGACTCACCGCAGGTAACTCATAATCTGCAGTTGTTACTCCTGTCTCCTGACAAAAACATTGCATGCGGCGCCTGTGGAGTGTGGAAAGTTACTGGAGCGCGCAGCCGCGCTCGTCTCTCACAAGGAACGTCATGGCAGTGATTGACAAGCCAGAGGGCCAATCGTTTATGCGATGATCGCGTAAACGATTGGCTGATGTTTTTAAGGCCCTACCTCGTGCACAGATGATGTATATTAATATTATTCCTTTCAGTGCACCTAATAAATAGTCTTTTACCAGTTAGTAAAGACAGTTTCAAGTAATATTGCAAAAATGTATAAAACAAAACATCCTCTTTACCACCTTTAAGCCATTAGTTGACTAATTGCACGTTTATAATAATTTAATTACTTAAATATGGGGTGGAATATATGACTCAAGCACACACATAAAGCGCACTGGCAAAAGTAAAAATTATGAATGTGTTGTAAAATTGAAAATTGAAAATAGCTTGAAGACATTTTAATTATTTATTTATTAATAAACTAGTGTTTTCTGAGTCAGTGTCGGCTGGAAAGATGAAGTTGACGATGCCGACTCATCATCTCCACAGATGTAATCATGTGGATTATAATCAGAGAGTACTTGTTTTCAATTTGTATTTGTTTAAAAGTAGATATTTCAAGCATTCACATATTTCTCATGTCTGTGAGGCAAGTAGCCTATACGCTGAGTTTCGGTTCATTTATGTGACGCGTTGCTGTTCAGGGAGACCGAGACGGCAGAAAGCGCATCCTGATTGTTTTCTTTATTTTACAAAACCACAACGTTTTGTTGTTATTGTAAGTGTACACAAAAAGTATAAAAGTTTGGAATGACTTATTATTCTTATCTGTATGACAAAAAAATTAGAGTATTTTAAGTTGAAAAAAATTCAAGTGATTGCGCCGGCACCTCCATGTCATGCAGTAAGCGTGCTAATACTTCAGCTTCCACACTCTACACAAACACTTGAATATGCGCCTAATAATAGCACACATGTATCTAGATTAACATTACAGCGAGCGGCCATGTAAAGTTGCTACTTACATGTTTTAAATGACAAGCCATATTTGAGGTCGATGGATGATAGGCGAATGTTTGGATTTCCTGCCCGAAGTTAACAATCAGTCCCTCATGGACTGTGTGACTTTGCCACGTCCTGTGGAGTTTTTTTTTCTTCTGCAACTAAAGGCCTGGGTACACTTCGTTTTTTTTACAAAGCCGAACGCACAGCCTTGCAAAGTGTACTTCATTTGACTCGTACATGTACACAGGCGTTTAACATATGCACAGTTCTGAGCAATCTCTTGCCATGAGTTACAACCCATGTAAATATATTTGTATTATTTCATGCTAGAGTTGTACAAATGAGGGTACTTTCTAACCTCTTTGCACAATCTGTCTATATAGGCCTCCATTGTCACTGTAGCTTGCATGTGTTCCAGTCTGTTCTGTTTATGCAGGTTTTCTTCGACTACCTTGTGAATCGACGCCCCCAGGGCATGGTTGCCACCTTGTGGATAAACTAATAACTGCAAAAAAAATTAAATGCACATATGCAAACTGCATGTGCAAAGTACGCGCGATTACAAAACCCAAAAAATGTGTCTCACGCACATTACGCTGACCCTCGCGTATGCATAAAAAGTGAAGTATACTTTGGGCTTTACCAACTACTAAAATCTTGTTCGACTAATCCTCTTCTAGTTGACTATTAGGGGGCAGCCCTACTTTTCAGCTTTTCCTTTTAAAGGTGGTACAGAGGATGTTTTCATCGACTGAGTTTTTGAAATGAGCGCATGCGGAAGAACAATTCCCCTCCTTCACAGCTCATTTCAAGTGAACGTCTTTTATTTAATTAATATTACATTATCTGCAATTACCGTTCATACAAGTACACTACAAGTGCACATTCAATACATTTGTGCACACTTCTTTCTAAAAAAGGCAGTAGGGTACAACGGGGCTAAAGGCGCCGCGGGGCAAAAGGCGCCATTGATTTTATTTTCCTCTAAACCACTAGATGGCACAAAAACTTGCCGCACTTTCCTAAATATCCACTTTTCAAGACGCACGTGCAAATTTGTCTGATCTTTGACGCGATCGCGGACAGCAACGCAGAGTTGATTCTGAGGTAGTTTGATCTAATATTTGATGTTTTTTAAGAATTCAATTTAAGTAGCAAATAAGAATCCATTAAATTAATGTTTGTTTTTTCAGACAAAGGCCTTCTTAATGATTTTCAGTTTTGTTCAAGGTAATTCAAGCAACAGTTTTTCAAGAACAGGTGAATATGTAAAAAAGTATGGTATTTGGGGTCAAATGCGCACCTGCTGTTAGGGCAAAAGGCACAATAATTAACATGATAATAAATAGCTGGCTAACTTTTCCATTTCTAAACATGACATGGTAAGATTCACATAGCAAATATTATATATCAAATTGGGTATTCATCTTAGAGATAATCACCATATTTATGAAACAATCATATTTTAAAATATATTAATCATATCATAATAACATCATTTATTGTTACTACTGTAAATCTATATTAAATTGGCTATTATTGGATCTCCTTCAATGCCTTCAGAATCTTTACTTTTTAAAATAATTTTGTTTCTGTATTTTTAGAATCTATAAAATATAGGCCTATTTTAATGACAGTATGTTTATTGAACAAAAATTAATTCTTTTATTTATCAAAATAAACAGAAAATAGTACAAACTTTGTTAAAGTCATTCTTTTGAACAAGTATTAACCGAGTCATTATTAAAAACATATTATTTTAGCAAAAGTATTTGTATGAATACTGTGTGCCTTTTACCCCGTGTGTGGGGTAAAAGGCCCCCTCACCACCTCATACATTTATACGATTTTTTAAACAAAATTAACCACTTTTATTTTTTTTTCCACACAAAAATATATATTTTTCCTGCAATCATATACTTTGAGAGTAGTGAAAAGCAACATTTTTCTTAAGGTGTGCTTTTACCCCTGTTGTACCCTACTGACAAAAGGCTAGAAACGCCCCTGGCCACTGGTTTGAATCAATAAAATCTTCACTGTATGAAATCACTGAAGCAGTCAGAGCGGTGTCAGATACAGTTTTAAGGAATACATGTTAAAACAGCTTGCCATACTCAATAACTCGTTTTTAAAAGTAGAACTAGACTACTTTTCATTTGACATTTGTCAACGCTGGCCAGGGCGCGAGCTGCTGAAAAACAGCGAGATGCAACGCAAAGCCCAAAGATGTACATCTGACGCAGGTGTATATAGACTGAAATAGCAATTACAAAAAGCGCCCTGTGAGAACGCCCCCTAACAGGTTACAGGCGTTACACCTAAACTATTCTGATGATACAGCCAATAAAACATCAAGTGAGATGGCATTGCTAATCCAGACCATCTATTACCACAGGCTGTCCCACAAAACCTAGTGAACCGCCTACATAGACAGCAATATCGGGAATCACAGGCGCGTTCGCAGCACGCTCGCCTCACAGACGCGGAACGCGCCTATGATGCCCAAATCTGCTGTCTAGGCAGGGAGCGCACTAGATTTTGAGACAAGGCGGCGTGTGAAAGTGTTATACAGATAATTGCTGATGCAGTTCACGAATTCACGCGTACTTTGGCCCTGTCGCTTAACAGCAACACTGCGACCTAAACGGAACTGGATCTGGTACCTTTAAAACGCGTATTCCTGTTCCTACTCGGGCTGTCGGTGCGGTGGCTCGGTCAGATGCCGCTTCATGCAGCACCGGGTTCAGCGCTGCTCCGCTGCCCGCCCGGCCATCCTCCACATCAGCTGCATTTCTACGCTCCGTGTCGGCACTCTGGAGCGACCGCGCTGTGCTTTTCTCGTCCTTCATTTCGCCTACATTTGACGTCTTTCAGCACAGAAATCCAGATGTAGAAAAGCAACTGGCGAGTGATAAATTCCAGTACAGGAGGCGGTAGAAAAAGCCCATCCTGATTTGATGAGACGCCATAGTGGGACTGAAGCTCACGGCTGTCAGATAAACCCAATCAATAAACATGAGGGGGCGGCGCTACTTATTATTCATAGCCACCTCCCATTCCTGTACTTCCGTACTCAATTATTCATGAGGATAAACTGGTGATTTGGAATGGATCGTGTTAAAGGGGTCGATTTGCCACAGTTTATTATCAGTCACATTTCATTCAGAATTCAGTTACTGAGCCAGAAGAGGAGGAAAAAAACGATGTTTGTGCTTTAGTTAATCAATACCCATTTAGTTCCTATTGTAAGAGTTCATGATAAACATAAAAATTACACTTCCTTCATCAGGTCTGTAAATCTAGCGAGATTTGGAGTCATACACTCTTATCGAGAATCACTGAACTCTGCCACCCATACTGGAATGATTATCTCTTCTTGTGCAATGTGTTTTGTGCAAGTTAAACTGTAAACTGAACATACATTTTGTTGCACGCTATAAATCACAGTCATATTGAGGTACATTTTTACGTAAACTCTGTGATGGTCACACATATGAGGAAGAAATGAGGACTGGACGCTTACCAAGAGTTTGATAATATATTACATAAAACTGGGTTATGGAATTTATGGGTGTTTCTTCAACTGGAAGCACTTTAATGTTCTCAGGATTGGCATCTTAATTTTTTTTTTTTTAAATGAAGGTCACATTAAACCTGTCAGAATTTTTATTGTGTGTAGATTTTGTCTGACCTTTTTCCTAGACCCAGACTTTTAATCTTAAAATCTTAAAATCCATAAAGAGATTTAGACTTTTATCAGCTGTCTCTCATTTGTATATTTACACATCCAACAATTTTGGCACTGATTACATTTTATCAGTACCTGGAGAGATTGAGGTGATCGAAACCATGTCAAATCAAGGTAAATGTGAGCAGAACTTTTTTTCTTGTGCATAATTTTCAATCAAGCTGTTGGACATTAGTGGACCAACTTAGTTGTGTTGAAGAAACACTTTTAAATTACATGTTCAAGGCCTGGTTTCACAGACAGGGCTTAGATTAAGCCAGGATTAGAGCTTAGTTCAACTAGGATATTTAAGTAGCTTTTATAAACGTGCCAGACGCCAACTCCGTCAGGTTTTATGTCTGATGGTTGACAAGTGCTCTCAAAAAGTCTATAATGTGATTTAATGGGGTTTTCTTGATTATTTGTTGTTTTGTTTTTTGCATATGGGGAATTCTTCTAATGTTGTTTCATGATATATTTTACATATACTGTAAACCGTGTATTTGGCCCAAGCTAGACCATTGTCAACTCTGTCAATATTTGTCAAAATCCGTCAGCATTTGTCAACTTTGTCAGTATTAGTCAACTCCATCAGAATTTGTCAAATCTGTCAGCATGTCAACAGTCAGTATTTGTCAACTTTCAGTATTTGTCAACACCGTCAGCATTTGTCAACTCCGTCAGTATGTCACCTCTGTCAGTATTTTTCAACACTGTCAGTATTTTTCAACACGGTCAGCATTTTTCAACACGGTCAGCATTTTTCAACACGGTCAGCATTTGTCAACTCCGTCAGCATTTGTTAACACGGTCAGCATTTTTCAACACTGTCAGTATTTGTCAACTCCAGCAGCATTTGTCAACTCAGTCAGTATGTCACTTCTGTCAGTATTTGTCAACTCCCGTCAGTATGTCACTTCTGTCAGCATTTGTCAACTCCGTCAGTATGTCACTTCTGCAAGTATTTGTCAACATGGTTAGCATTTTTCAACACTGTCAGCATTTTTCAACACGGTCAGCATTTGTCAACTCCGTCAGCATTTGTCACTTCTGTCAGTATTTGTCAACACGGTCAGCATTTTTCAACACCGTCAGTATTTGTCAACTCCAGCAGCATTTGTCAACTCCCGTCAGTATGTCACCTCTGTCAGTATTTGTCAACTCCAGCAGCATTTGTCAACTCCCGTCAGTATGTCACCTCTGTCAGTATTTGTCAACTCAGTCAGTATGTCACTTCTGTCCGTATTTGTCAACTCCGTCAGTATGTCACTTCTGCAAGTATTTGTCAACACGGTTAGCATTTTTCAACACTGTCAGTATTTGTTAACACCAGCGGTATGTCACCTCTGTCAGTATTTGTTAACTCCGTCAGCATTTGTTAACTCCGTCATTATGTCACCTCTGTCAGTATTTGTCAACTCCGTCAGCATTTGTTAACTCTGTCCCGTCAGCATTTGTCAACACTGTCAGTATTTGTCAATTCCAGCAGCATGTCACCTCTGTCAGTATTTGTCAACACGGTCAGCATTTTTCAACACTGTCAGTATTTGTCAACTCCGTCAGCATTTGTTAACTCCGTCAGCATTTGTCAACTCCGTCAGCATTTGTCAACTCCGTCAGCATTTGTCAACTCCGTCAGCATTTGTCAACACAGTCAGCATTTGTCAACACAGTCAGCATGTCAAAACTGTCAGTATTTGTCAACTCTGTCAGTATTTAACACCGTTAGGTGAAGGTTTTTGTTAATTTTGAAAGAGATGTCTTGTTCTTTTTTTCAGTTCATTGTGTTAAAATATTAAAACATCAACTGAACTACATGACATCATGTCTGATTTACCTAAGAACATTGGTTATATATGTTTAATATTAAAAAGGAGGAATTTAGGAACTGGATTGTTCATAACCCTAACCCAAGTATTTTTTTTTAGCAAATTTATTTTTTTCCTTAGCTCCTTTACTGAACACCATTATTGAAGACTTTACACTGTTGTTGGATGGATCAAATTAAAATATTATTTTTAAATGAGTCTGACGGAGTTTACACGAATTAAGTTCTGAAGAGTACATTTATAAAAAAAAAAAAAAAAAAAAAAAAAAAAAAACATCATAAAAACCTGTTCCCTTATGGTTCATTAGCTGAGATCTTGGTCTACAAATATGTCAGTTTAAAAATAATGTTTTATTAAATAATAAAAACTAACTTCTTAAAACATGTTTTGTCCCTTAATTGGAGAACCAAAAATGGTTCTGCAATGGCATTGCTGTGAACCCCCTTTTTAATTTGGCTTAAAAAGTTCAAGTAATTTCTGTCTGATGGGTTTGATTGGATTGGAGGACATTTTAAAAGAATCTGAATGGGAAATAACAGGTTGATTTTTAATTCAATATTAATTTAACAGCACAGCTGTCCGCTCAACAAAATATTAGAAGGTTAAGATGAAAAACAATAGAATATGAAAGGTTATTCAGTCTAAATTTCATAGGAACATAAGGAATAACCGTTTTGCCTTGGCTTCCATGACATGTACTACTGCAGTTTCAAAGTTTAACACAAGAGGGTGACAGGAGACTACCATTTCAAAGCTCAAACTAGATAATTCAGAATGGTGCTTCACAGATTGTTCAGTTACAAATGAAAAAAAAAAAAAAAACATTTATATCAAAAACACACCAACAAACATCAAGTTTGACTGTTTTATTATTTCTTTTGATCATTTTCTCCAACCCAAAGACAATAATACACAGCATAAGTCTAAAATATCCCATGTCATTTTCATCCATCACGAATTCTTTTCAGTCCAACACTCATTCCTCGAGGACATGGGACTGCGATTCAGTTCAGCATGTCAGACTCATTGGGGTCATCCGGCCCTCCTGCACAAGTTCAGATGTGGTTGAATAGCAAGTGTAAAATATCTGAGAAGGGGGCACATGAATAGATACACTTCAAAAACAACCGATACCTTTACAGATTACAAAGGGATTCTGATGGAGAAGGCAATCATCCAAGCATGTGATACAGTGTCCACCTGGTCAAACAATTACACCCAAACAAATGATGCTCAACTCCCCCTGACGGACCACTTCCTGCACAAGAAAATCTGCTTCCCAACGAAGATTAATGAGAATCAACAGTATATTTCCAAATATACAAAGGTCTGTGCATGTATCGCAAGATATAGTGAACAGTGGTGACTTAAGAATTCGAACTTAGCTTGCATTACCGAAGGAAGTTTACATAAAGAGTAGAAATGACAATATTTACATTGCTTTTTTCACATGCGGCTGAAAAAAAAAATCATTGTTTGGTGTTGGGAATCTTGCTGAGACTTAAGTTCATGGATGGTTATTTCGCCCTCTTCAACACACCATCATCTTTGCCTGACAAAGTAGTGTAAAAAGCAGCATGAGTGAAAAAGCCATACTTTGAAACTTTTCTTGCGCAGTGCAATTTCATAGCCATTTAGTATTGTTATGCACCTCACGACTGCAGGCAGTCGTTTAATGTACCACCCCCACATCAAGTTCACTCAAGAGTCATGGAAAAATTCAAGGACAAGGCCGTGATTTCACACCAGGGCATTTTATCTGAAGTCGTGCCTCAACTCCATGTGCTTTAAAAAGCCTGGAAATATTGGTCAGATACGAGTTTAAAACACATGGAAAAACCGAAAGATGTGTTTTTTTTGTTGTTGTTGAGAAAACAGTAACTATAAACTTTGGATTTAAGCTTACCTCAACATATCGGTGTTACTATAAAGAGGTCTGAAGGTAGATCACGTTATTCAAAACCTGTATGACTTTCTTCTGTGGAACACAACAAGCCTAAAGGGTTAGTTCACCCAAAAATGAAAATTCTGTCATTAATTACTCACCGTCATTTCGTTACAAACCCGTACGAATTTAGTTCATCTTCGGAAGACAAATAAAGATCTTTTTGATTAAATCTGAGAGATTTCTGTCCCTCCATAGACAGCTACATAACTACCAATTTGGTGCTTCAAAAAGTGTATAAAGAGACTGTAAAACTAATCCATACGAATTGAATGGCTTAGTCCAAATTTTCTTAAGACTCGATTGCTTTATATGAAGAACTGAGGCTTTTATTCACGTAAACATTCATCAACGCGCACATTAGTTCTGGTAAACAGAAGCTCAAGCATGTTTGCTTGACGTGCGAAAACCAATGAGGTTCATTCTCGTGTGCTATGCAGCATGTTTGAGCTTCCGCAAGAACCAATGGGGTTCATTAATGCGCATCAAGCAGGTTCGGTTGAGCTTCTGTTTATGTTCACTAATCAATGTTAAAATGTGAATAAATTAGCCTAAATTAAATCTGTTCATCATAAAAAGCGATCGTGAATCTTCAGAAAATTTGGATTTAGCCGCCCAGTTCATATGGATTAGCTTTACAATGGCTTTATGAACTTTTTAAAACGTCAAAGTTTTAGTTATGTAGCTGTCAATGAAAGTACAGAAAGATCAAAAAGATCTTCATTTGTGTTCTGATGAATGAAAGTCTTATGGGTTTGGAACAAACGGGGGTGAGTAATGACAGAATTTCAAAATCATTTTTGGATGAAGTAACCCTTTAAGAATTTGAAAAATGTCTCCATACAAAGAAAATCAATGGGGTCCAATCTCGTTTTTGACTCAAAATCTTTAAAATATCTTTTTATATTACCCAGAAGAAAGTAATTTGTTTGGAACAACATGAGGGTGAACAAATAATGATGATATATATCTTTTGGGTGAACGACCCCTTTAAAATCGCATCATTATGTCTGAGTAACTGGGAAGAACATGAGAAAAATCAGCTCCAGGCCACCATATCGAGAGAAGTTACACCTGTGTCTGTATGCAGCATTTCATTCTTTCAGTAGTACATGACTGCGATACACCTACTAAAAACAAACGCGAACTCGAGATCATGTGCACATTACACCCCCCTAACTGAACGTCATAGGTCTTCAAATGGGATTTTTATTTGATTTGATCTTTTTTATGCGTTTTACAATTATATACAATATACAGGCAGCACATAGTACATTTTCTTTCCAATGAACAATCAATCAAACAGGTAAGTTGTTAAATTAGACTATTTTCTGAGGGAGAGCTTCAAACATTATACACTGTGCAGTACTGACAGGAAGTCTTAGAAAATGGGATCTTAAAAAGGGATGAAAAGAACAAGCTGATGCATCTTAAAAGCCCTCAGTATGTACAGAAAAAGCCAAGAAATCCAAAGAATCGCAACAAAAGACAGACAAAGAAGCTAATAGAATGAAGTCGTTTTTTTCTCCATATACATAACATTGCTAAAAAATATTTCCCAAGCCCAAAAGAACACCTCTTGATTTGGTCACCAGACTTCAGTGTGGCATAGCGAATGTAATCACGCAAAGTGAAGAAGATAAAAATGAAGAGCAGCGAGAGATGACGCGAGGATGCGGACGCTAAGGGTTTCCACCGAGAGCATTTCAATGACTTGATGAAACAGTAAGTACTCTTCCAAGTTGACAAAGACAAAAAAAAAAAAAAAAGAAGACAATGTGAGGTATATTCAGGTTAATGTTGCGAACCGCCTTTGGAAGCTGCAAGAAGAGACAGCCTGCACACAAACTAACACACGTTGACAGTTCGCACTTGATATTTGACTTAAGACGCCCTCTGAATCAGAACTCGAATGAAATGACAGCAAAACAAAAAAGTCCTCTACTCTTCAGACATCACGCTCTTGCTCTTCCTGTAATGAGAACCGCTCGTCTCGCAGACGTCTGAGGGTTTTCTTTTAACCGTTTATGACAAAGGCACATTGCTTCAAATCAGGCAATAATTCTGTACTTCAAATCACTGCAGAAAGTCAAACAAAACAAAAGTTCATTCAGTGCATATAACTACATTCATGAAGGCCTTATATTCATAGTCTATATTTACAGCATCTATGCTGACCATAACCTTTATTATACATCGCCGGGCCTCTATTTGTGTTAATTTACTGAACAAAATCAATTTGAATTTTAAGATCACGCTGTCAACTACATTTAAGATTTTTAGGATTCAATCCTTAAGGATTGTGCTAAAATCAAACTTTTTTTTAGTGTAGGCTATTTTCAATCTATATAAATGTATTTCAATATTTAAAAAAAACAATACAAGAACACACCATCTGTGATGAGTAGAGGCAAACAAAATAACTACTATAATATGCCAAATTAAGGATTTTGGGGAAACGATTCCAGCTTCGATGATGCAAAACTACTCGGTGATGTAATGCATACAGACAGTGATGAGCAACACTCTCAAACTCCCATCTTCTCATCCACAAAGTTCACCTCAAATTGAGATGCTCCAGTTTCATTGTCAATGACAAAAGCTATCCTGCTTAAAAAGAATAAATCACGAATCAAGGTATGAGCTGTATGAACTTGCCTATTTGTGATGATTCATGTGATGAAGGTCAAGCACTTAAACAGATCTGTTAGTGTGTGCATTACTGCTGGCAGATAATGTGCCGAACGAATCCGTATGAAATACGGTGTAGCCACAACATAGCTTGTATCCGGAGCATTCATCTGGTATACTTTATTATAGGACATTAGATCAACCTTACACGAAAATTAAGAAATGCCATGTACAATGAACGATAATTTAAGGCGCCATCACAACCCATTTTCCTCTTGATTCTGAAATGCTTAAGGTGCAAATGTTCAGACTTTGCAATTCATTCAGTATGTTGTTTTTTTTTCCTCTTAAAATAAACCAAACCCATTAACAAGATTAAAAACATGGAAAAAAAATCAAACAAAGTAGACAAATCAAACAAGCAGCTCCTTTGTATAGTGGCCACGAGTGATGTTTTCCCCATGTACGGGCCCTGGGCGGCCGGAGTGTGGGAGTGCAGAGGATAAGTGAGAGTGCACAACGTTAAGTGCAAGTGTGAGTATGGACATTCTGCACTAACCCCGAAGCAGAGAGAAAAACAGACGGGCAAAAAAACAAATGAAAAGATATGTATTCAGATATTTGTGATTTTTCTTCATTGTCGCTGAAATCGTCATCATCATTAGTCTTCATACCATCAACTCTTGACTGTGTCAGGAAAATTCCACTGCTTCCCATGCAACCCCAGGGCAGCGATCTGTGGTGATGTCACGGGGGATCATTTGGGAATGGGGAGGGGACATCTTTCCCATAGTTCCCTTGCTGGGGGTCTTTAAGATTGAGAAGGGTAGCAAATCACTGCCAGGACTGAGGCGGGAAATTGTTGACCTCGGCCAGGTCTTGTACAGGAGAACCTTTGTGAGTGTATGTCAGCTTGATCCGCATTCGCAACTGTTGCTGAAACAAAAGAGGAAGTCAGGCACATGCGGAAGCAGACACATGCAATTCTAAAAACCATAAATATCAGTCACAGAGATGTGTTTCTCCATAAAAAATAAAAAATAAAAAAAATCCTCAATTGCTGTAAAAGACAGGTTGGAAACATTACTGCTGAGAAACTAGGGCTGTGTGGGGGGGGGGGGGGGGGGGGTGGGACCCATTTAATTTTTATTATAAAAATTTATATTTAAAATGTAATTTAAAAAAAACAAACATCTATGTTAGCTGAGCTTGTTCGTAGGGCTACACAATTTGGCCAGAATTTGTGATTATGTGTCAATTTTAATATATAATAATAATAATCATAGCCTAATAATAATAATAATAATAATGTTTATAATCAAGTATTTATGAAAAACATAATTGTACTTCACAGTACTAATATTTCTTCATTCACACAGTCCATAAACCCAATTAAATCGTTGTGCATGTCATTATTTTGTCTTTATTTCGATTAATCATGCAGCCCTGTGAAAAACTTTGACTTTATCAAAACTAGCATAATCAGATTCTGGTTGTTTTCACACATTTGACTTCACACTCTAAAAACCTCACTAGCTGATTTTTCAGTAGTAACCTTCATTTACATTGTTGCTGGATAATCAGATCAGTTAACACCGATCCAAACCTTTTCTCTGTAAATGCAAAACCACATGTGCTGTTGTGGAGGTTGTGCAGCAAAGTGTTTTTCTACACTTGTGACACAGCCTAGAAAGGGCAATTACACATTCACAGGGTAATGAATTGATCCCTAACTCAAATTTAAATTGTTTGCAGTGCTCCTAATCTTATTTAGCCAACTCATGACATGGAATCTGAGAAAAAATAACTAATCAAGGGTGAGATTTTAGGAAAAACAAGTGCTAGGTGTGATATTCTTGACCTGAGCTGATTTGAGTCAGCTAGTGAGACGCCACCTTACACTTAAAGCATCAAAGTCACTGAGAAGTGGCATTTCCTTCTATTCTTAAACCAAGATAAATAATGGCTCCCACAGGTTTTTTTAAAGCAAACTTTCAACTACAGAGTTAGTTTATTCAGCTTTACTCCACTTCAGAAGTCTGATCAGTGTTTGAGCCGTTTCAGGACAAATGGACAGAGCTACTGCAAAAGGAAGCAAAGTGTGCCCTTGGTTCACAATGTTTTACCTTTTGTGGGTTGAGAACCCTGATGACCTGCGTGACACTTCCCTGGTTGAGTGCAGGAACTACATTACTGCTGGGGGACAGAAGCTGCAGCTGGAATGTCTAAAAACACAAACAAACATTTAAGTATTTAGCTGGAGCAAAAGTTACCAAATGACTGTTTGCTTGCTTAAGTACATTCCAATTGTAATAGGAATTTGGTCATGTTCTGACTGTGAATGCATCAATTAAAAGCATTAACCTGACTGCAGGGCATCTGTAGAGTTTTTAAAATCAAATTTAAGACCTTTTTTAAGACATGCACAAACAATAAACACTGTATAACCAGGGCCGCCCTTAGGGCAGTGCAACTGGTGCGAACACAAACAGACCGAGCGGGAACACGATCGTGAATGGCCCTCGCTTCTGCTACCTCGCACTGGGCCCTGCCCCATGCTTGGGTTGACCTTACGTATAACCATACAGAACAAATCCAAACAATCTCAAAAGGGCTTTTCACACTGCGCTTAAGCCGATGTCATTCTAAACCCTCCTTTTAACCCCGTATAAAGGAAAGTTTCACACTTTTATTTTAGAAGAAGGGTTAGCACCACTTTTACCCAGCATTAAGAAAATCTGAGTGAATAATCCACTTAAGATATGTATTTTTTCAAAAACCGCCACTGAAAATTTAAATAAACACCTAAACAAAAGATTTTGTGAATATTTGTTAGATGTCTGTTCTGTGTGCGCTGAAATAAATATTGTTTGTACACAGTCCTGGCTGTGTAAATAAGGGAAAAGTGGATCGGAAGTAGAGAGTGTATACACTCACGATGGGGATGAAAGAGTGTGGGACATTTGTAGAAAGACAGATGGCGGAAGCATTACCAAAGTGGAAAAGGTCAGAGGAATATAATTGGAAGAAGGGTTACAATCAGACATGACAGATGCTGGAGAGAGCAGAATGGCTTAAAAACAGAAGCTGAGGTTCCTTTGTTTCTGCTTGATACACGAGCAACGTTGTTTTTTTTTTTTTTGCTATGTTCCCAGAACCAAGATATGATGTTGAATCACAGCGGAATTATCCCTGCATTTCCTCTATTTCAAATATCAACAGTGTTTCTTACTGCACCTTTTAGACTTTATGACCTTAAATTTGATCAGACTGAATTTAAGACCAAGTACAAATGAGAACCCTTAATTAAGTCAAATATGATTAAGCATATATGCTGGCTTCTAGAAAACCAAATAAAGACAGCTGGGATATTCTATGTAAGCACTTAATTCTGAATATCCACTGTAAAAATATTTGTTATATAATAGGGGTGTGACGAGACAGGTAGCTCACGAGACAAGATTGAGTTCGAGAACGAGACGAGACAAGAATTTTACACACTATTTTTAAGAAATCCTCAATGGCGAAATACATGACTAGAAAAAATATTCTGCAGGTGCATTTGAAATGTTTTAACTAATCATGTAATGAATGTCATTTCAGTTCTGCTTTCTGAGTATGAATTATCATATGCAGTAAAAGACAATACTCAAGGACTGTAAAAGGTTTTGCCACTAACTCAACAGACTGACTTCTCTTCTGAATGATTTCAGTCTCTTCAGACCTTGCTGTACATGATTTATGAGCTTCTACAACTTTTGACCTCCTAACGGAACTCCTTTCCACAAACCGATCATAGAAATAAAAAGAGTATAAATAAAAATGGTAACACTTTACAATAAGGTCTCATTTATTAACATTAATGTACTAACCAACATCAACTAACAATGAGCAATATATTTGCTACAGTATTTATTAATCTTTGTTTATGTTATTTAATAAAAATAGTCATTCATTGTAAGTTGATGATAGTTCACAGTGCATTAACTAATGTTAACAAATGAAGCCTTATTGTATATGTGCTTAAGATTAAGAGAAAACGGTTATTCATTTTTATGGTAACACTTTACAATAAGTGCAACCATAATCGCACTCTCTAAATATTCAAAGTGCAAATAAGACCAAATTTTTCTTTGATACAGAGCTAAGAGGTGGTCACAACTACACTGGCCAGCCTAAAATAGCTTTCATATTGAGAGATATCTGCATTCATCAGGGAGCCACTTTCAAATGCGGGGTATATATATAAAGTGTAAACAGCCAACAGTGTTCATTCTTAAGTGCATCCAAAAGAGAAAAGAACATGCATGTCTAAGTTCAGAATATACTGATCAAACATATTCATACTCCAATAGATGTAGAGTGTGTAATCTAAAAGTGTTAACCACAATATAGTCCTTAATCAGAAAAGATGTGTATGTAAATGTGATCGGTGAAGACAAAAAATTAAAATAGCATAGAATTTTGAATAATTAGCTGGGTTAACCAACTAGGGTTCTCCAAAAACAGTAGAACTAGAGGGGGAAAAAAAAAAACCTTTGGTACTGCAGCCTGGAACACAAAGTCTGTCATGTCAGCCTCGGTGGAGTTGGTGGCGTGGATGGTGATAACTGCAATATTGGGATTGGGGTTGGACCTCTCAAATGTGAACTCAATTTTCAGACCATTTTTGTTGTACGCCGTCATTGGCGGAATGCCTGCAAGAGAGAAACAGATATGATAATTGCATTGCCCCATTTTTCATTAATCATTATGATGAAATGTAATGCAAGCTCACCCGCTGCAATGTCATTGAAGAGGGGCTGTGAAGTGAGACCATCCAAAAGGAAAGGGGGTTGGGACATGGGCACAGAGGGAGCAGGGGTGGGGGTTGGACCACCTAAGGAGTGAGAAGGAACACATAGGTGTGAGTAGGGTTTCACCCAAAAATAAAAATTATTGGTGAAAAAGTAATTCAAGTTTGGACTGAATTGAGGATGAGTAAATAACTAGGGCAGGTACAAAAACAAAAAAAAAACCTGTCAACTAAACTACACAGGGAACCATGTCAATTGGTAAATTACAATAATATTAAAGGTTAAAATTAAAAATCGATTTGTATAAACATTTAAATTGCACATAAGGCAGTTTTTATAATAGTTTTATAATAACTTAATTATATAATTGTTTCAATTCCAATTAGTGTTTTTGAAATAAAGTATAAACATTTAAACAGTGGCTGTAAAAATATTTCATGACAGATTTGTTCAAACATTAAATATTGAAGAACAGGTTAAATAAAAAATAATGAATATGTAATACATTTAGCAAAATACTCCTCTCTACAGTTTCTGTTTTTCTGCAGCTGAAACACTGAGCGATTATATGAGGCTTGATACATTTCACTGTATCATGTTGCACCGTATTTTCAATATACCTTCTGATGTTCATTCATGTTTATTTCGTGCTTTAAATAGTAGTAGGTTGGAAGACATGACCGGTTCACTTTATTGTTTGAATTTCATAGTAAAATTCTCAGCTCACAAATTCTGTCAATTAGTTTCATATTAAAAGTAACAAAACACAAAGCTTATTGTGCTTTACTGGATGTGAGGCATTCTAAAAATTAACTTTAGTGAATTTTTTTTTCCATACAACTGAAAACGATCAATGCTTGGAATTTAAGAATTGACATCAGTTCATCAAAATGAGAATATAGCCCTATAAATAATTTTCATTTTTGGGTGAACTACTACTTTAAGGACTAATGACAACACTGTAAAGACAGTGCTCTAAACATGGAGACACAGGAATGGCAGGATGTGAATTTAGTATAAAACAGCAGAAGTGCAGAGAGCAGGCTGACCTGTCAGAGAAAGGTCTCCCAGCAGATCCAGCAGTTCTCCTCCAGCTGATGCAGGCTTTGTGGGAACAGTTGTTTGGATAACAGGTACCACATCATTACCTCCGAGTAGATCTAATAAATCATTTGCCTGTAAAACAGGAAACAGACTATTAGCTTAAATATTTCACAATGGCTAAATATCCCTCTTTATCTGCTCAACCATACCAGAGAGATTTTTTTATTACTCTAGTACAGAGGTTCTCAATCCATTCCTACAGGCTCCACCGCACCACACATTTTGGACCTCTCCCTTATCTAGTATACCCGATTCATCTCTCATAAGATAAAGCACTCAATTAACTAAACTGCCACTTTGTTTGAACTGCTAAACTGCTGCCTCTTCTGGGAAGGCTTTCCACAATATTGAGCATTTGTGTGATTTTTTGTTCATTCATCCAGTAGAGCATTTGTGAGGTCAGGCACTGATGGTGGACGAGAAGGCCTGGCTCTCGCTATTCTAGTTCATCCCAAAAGTGTTCAACTGTGTGGGGCAGTCAAGTTTTTCCACACCAAACTCATCCATGTCTTTATGGACATTGCTTTATACACTGGGGCACAGTCAGGCGGGAATAGAAAAGGGCCTTCCCCAAACTGTTCCAACAAAGCTGAAAGCATAGCATTGTCCAAAATGTCTTGGTATGCTAAAGCATTAATGTTTCCCTTCACTGGAAGTAAGGGGCCTATACAGCTCTATACCATTATCCCTCCTCCAGCAAGCTTTACAGTTGGCACAACGGTAACGTTCTCCTGGCATCCGCCAAACCCAGACTCGCCCATCAGACTGACAAACAGAAGCGTGATTTGTCACTCCACCAAACATGTTTCAACTGCTCCAGAGTCCAGTGGCTGTGTGCTTTACACCACTCCATCCGACGCTTAACTTTGTGATGTGAGGCTTGCACGCAGCTGCTCGGCCATGGAAACCCATTCCATGAAGCTCCCGTCACACAGTTTTCGTGCTGATATTAATGGCGGTGGATGTTTGGAACTCTTCGGCTATTCAATCAGCAGAGTGTTGGTGACTTTTACACACCATGCTCCTCGGCTTTGTGATTTTACGTGGTCTTCCGCTTTTTGGCCAAGTTGCTGCTATTCCTAAACACTACAACTTCACTTCAACACTTCAACTTTCCAATAATACCACTTACAGTTGACCGTGGAATCTAACCGGGATGAAATTTCACAAACTGACTTATTGCAAAGGGCGCATCCTATCACAGTACCTCTCTTGAATTTACTGAGTTTGCATGTTACAACCCTTTGTTTTGCATTTCTATCTTTCTCTCTTTTGATTTAGAAGTGTTCGTGTCAAGGGATGGTGCAGGTTGGTTCCTGCATGGTAATGACAAGTCCATCTGGATTAGTACAGTTGAATCCAGGCACATCTTAAAAGCCCTGATGTCACTTTCTTTGGGAGGGAACATTGTGTTGTCAGCCTTTTGACCCATAACATACTAACGACAAGAAAAATAATTTACTCAGCTATAGTTCAGGAAGTAGAATTTAACCATGAAGAACGACGTTCTTGATGCCTACGATGCTTACATTTGAGCTGCCCTGCTCACAGCGCTCTCCCTTTTTTCTTTCTTTCTAATCTGACAACCCCTCATCTCCCATGGCATAATGAAATAGCCAAGAAATTATGTGTCAAGTATACTGGGTTTTAAGTATCTACTCATTTCACATTCTGTTTTTGCATGTGTATAAAGGAACTACACATTCAGAGTTCGCTGTCAGATTATTGAGATGCCTAAAATGTGCATTGGGTTAGACTGAGAAACCTTGCTCTAGAACAGTCACCTGACTAGCTGGTTGAGTAATGTTGGGCAGATGTTTTGTGTCCAGTATGGTTGATTCCGTTTCCCCATTGGTCTGCACAATATCTGCTGGGCCGTTAGAGGCTGTTTTCTCCATGATAGGCATTCGTTCTAGTAATGCAGGTCTTCATGGGAAAGAGAAAGAGAAAGGGTAAGGACAAGAAACTAGAGCTAGGAGTGAACCATCAAGTACAAAAAGTGAATGGCTGTTGAAATTGAGAAAAACACGAGTCCTGATCTTTTACCTCATGTGATCATATTTTTTGAAAAGTGCGTTATATTCCACAGCTCTCTGCTGCAGCTCCACATCTATGCTGCTGCCATATATCGACACCACTTTTTTGATTCGACTGCAGGGGAAATGAAAATAAATGGAAGATTAGCCCCTCATCCGTCTGGGGACACAAACTCATTTCAAGAAAATATATCTTTGTATCAAAAGTGACTCTGAACAGTTATGCTTACTTCACACTGCTGAAACGGGTGGACAGCTTCATGATAGCAGTAAGGGAATAACCTCTCGTTACAGGGGTGGACAAGTTGGAAACTAGGAGACCTTCTAAAACATCCAGAACCTCATCCTCAGTAACCTGTGAGATGAAATAAGAATGATACAATTGTTCTGCCTTTAAAATAACTGTGCATGTGTAGTTTGAAGGGCCCACGGAGGCATTTACCTGAATAGGTTCCTCTTCCTCACACTGGCCTGAGACCAAAAGGTCTCCATACTCTCCTATACACCAGGATGCCACCTGTACTAGAGGTTGCTATAAGAAGGAAAGTTTGAGTTAGTTCACACAGACATAATTCTGTTATTTAATCATCCAAACCTGCAAGACTGACTTCTGTGGAACACACAAAAAAAGTTCACACTGATTTTTACCAACACAGATCCACATATGTACAGCTGGCTAATGAGAGGTTTGTAAACCCAGTCTGTATAAAAGGCATTTATTGTGTTTGAACTAGTTGAGGATGGCAGTGCTCAAAGAGCTTGCTGCAAGTGCTCTCAGATGAGTGTCTTTAGAGAGCATCATATTTTTTCTGAGATTGACTAAAGGCTGTAAAAGAAAGGCTGTGCAGAAAGCCATTATATAGAGATGGTTTGGGCATGTTTTATGAATATGACTAACCTCTGGCACATTGTTGCTCATTTAAAATACTCAATTCATTAACATTAGAACGAGGCTAAGAAACAAAGTCTAAATGGGTTCTGATGCTTTCAAGCTTAAAAAAAAATATATATATATATTTCACTCTGTTGCTCACACAAAGCTAATGTATATACCATTTACACAGCGATTGGAAAAGGGCCACATGAACATTTTTGGTCAAACATCTCCTTTTGCATTTGAGAGAAGCCAAATCAGCTAAACGGGTTTGGAACAACATGAGAATTTTAATTTTTGGCTGATTTATTCCTGTAAGAAACTAACAGATGATATGCTTTGCACTATGGAATTAGTTTAAAGTCTAGTGAAGAGAAAACAATGGTAAGATGATTCTAACCTGAGAGATGTCATCCAGGAGGGCTTTGTAGAGTCTCTGTACAGTGTAGGCATGCATCTCTACACTATTTGTAATGAGCTGAATGAGGTTGGGCACAGAGTCATCCCGGACATAACTCCCTGCCTATAAAAGCAGATACAAATTGGTACATCAGAAGGGTATCTTAATCTACTTTGCCACCAAAAGGGAGCCATTTCATGCATTTCCACCTCTGAAAACGTGGTTCTGGGCCTGAACAAATGGCCCTGATTTTGAACCAGGAAATGGTAACTTCAAGCCAGAGTGCAGGATAATTTCTATAACAAATAACTGCAACTCGATCAGGAAAGACTACTGCAAAACTAGACTGAATTAAATTATTTGCGATGTTAAAATGTCCTCAAACTCATAAGATATTGTGTGTTTACTTATAGGCAGGTTATATTCATCATTTGTCTCAAGTTACTGGAAATGCAAACCGATTCTGAAAAGAGGTCTGCAGATTCCCCTGCCAAGCATTGGCTTCAACACTATTTTGGTGGAACAAGGGTATTACATGACACCCAAGTCAAAAACAAATTAACAAGGGTAAGATTACGAAAATCTGTTGTCAGCGATAACAGTATTATTCTTTACAGTCTACAGTCAATATAATTAAGTCTTTTTCACAACATACTTTAAAGTCGGCATTAAATGAAAATTCACCCTATTTTCTAAATGCAAGTTATAAGTAAAAAACTCATTTGATTTGCAAGAACTCAAAATAAAGTAAATTAAATCTTTTTTATGTTAAATTTTTTATGTTAATTGCAATCAAAATGTATACTTCAAGATAGGAGGAATTAACATGCATGAGTACTACAAACTCTAGTAACTTCTCTCTGGTGATGCATGCAAGACTTCTCCAATCATTTAGCCTTCTTAAACCCCAACCTTACCCACATCTCAAAATCCAATCAACAAACGAAGCATAGAACCAAGTCCCCATAATTTTTTTTAATAGACCATTTCACTTGAATGTACATCATAATGAAAAAAAAGGGTCTCTCTGATCTAGTTTAATGATAAGAGGAAATTCAACCAGACTATAGTGTAAAAAAAATGAGAGTGAGATATTTACCGTTGTCAAAACCCTCATAATGGTGTCTATGTGCCATCTTTTGGAGGGTGCATACCTGCAACAAACAAGTGTTAGTTATATCTGCAAGCCAGTAGACTATAGCTCACACAGTAAAATACTAAACCAAGTCACTAAAGCAAAAAGCATATGTAAAACCATTTAAACACTCCTAAACAAACTCCTTTTAGTGCTGTCAGATAAAAAAAAGTGTCAACAGAGTCAGCTTCTGCCGATGGATCACTCATTTTATCATCACACAGTCACGAGTCACTTGAACAACTCTGCAAAACCTCTTTGTTTTTCAAGGGCTTGCTTATTGAATTTGATCAGATCCACTTAACTAGGCTTTTACAAAATCCGCTAACAACAGTCTGCAGACTTTTAAAAGGGCTAGTAGGACGTGCAACATGACTGCTGCGAATCCAGTCTCTCAAAATGGAAATTTTTGGCGCTTCCTCTCAAATGGTTTCTGCCTAACATGATTTACGTTTTCACAACAAACAGCCTTACTTCTCAGCAGCCAGGAAGATCCCTGATGCACAGTCTGCTTTGAAATCAGGGTCACAGGAGTCCAGGAAATACAGAAGCTCTTTCATCATGCCCCGGATGTTGTTGCCGTTGACCAGGGCAAAGCTCAGCTCCATTGCACGCCTGTGAAAGGACAAGTGTAAGCAGCAGGTCTCATCCTCTTATGCCATAACTGATATAAAAATCCATACAGCCTGCACATAAGCTACCTTTTAATGGATACATCAAGGTCTTTCAAGCAGTCCACAATAGTGCTTCGATGTCTCTGCACAGCATTGTGGTCTGTCTGCACAGTCTTCAGTAGAGACGTCAATGCCACATATCTGATCAGGGAGAGCAACAATGTCAAAGCCCTGTCATTTGGACAATCAAGTCTAGTGTGGACAGCACATGAAATGAGCCATTTCAGTTCACACTAAAGCTGTTGTCAGAGACAATGAGATCATCAATGTAACACTCAGTCGATGGATCACTCAAGATCTTCATCATGGAACAGCAATTTCTGAATGACACACTTGGGTCAAAAGTCAAAGACAAAACATACCTGATGTTTTTGTCATTGTTGAGAAGAAAACGTCCCAGAATGTTAATTGCTAAAACCTGTAAGAAGATAAACAAAAGAAATTAATCATTTTCTGCAGACACCCTTTGAATAATAGATTTGGTCAATCAACTTTCTGAGTCCACTCACCCTTAGTCCACTCTCTGATTTGATGTCCATAATAGTAAGAACAGTTTCGTAGAGGATTGCATTGCCTACATTTTTACTCGTCTCTGTGTTCGTTGCAACCTATTAAAAAAAATATTTGATGTGAAATCTTTAGAAGGAATAAAGGTAAAAGTATGCGGTTCTAAAATCGATCTAATCATACTGCTTACCTGTGCAAGAATATCATTCATAGCTTCACTAGAATCATCATCACCCTTTCCCAGAATTCTCAATAGCCTCAATATCCGCACCTTAAAAATAAAGAGACACAAAGTGGCCCAGAGGAGCTCATCAGATTGCTTTAGTGTTTAAAAGAACAGGCATCACCTCATATGGGAAAAATGGATTGCAAACTTAAAGGGATAGTTTACCCAAAAATAATCCCATGATTTACTCACCCTCAAGCCATCCTAGGTGTATATGACTATCTTCTTTCAGATAAATACAATCGGAGATATTTAAAAATATCCTGGCTCTTCCAAGCTTTATAATGGTATTGAATGGGGTGGTGGATGGATGCCCCAAAATGTATCCATCATAAATATAATCCATACGGGGTTAACTCCAGGTGGTTCATAAAAGCCTTCTGAAGTGAAGCAATGGGTTTTTAGAAAAAAAATATCCATATTTAAAACTTGATAATCTAAAATAACTAGCTTCCGCGAGATGACCGTACGTATACTGCGCAAGTCGGCCTGCGCCAAATGAATTACCCTTGAAGCGATGTATGACACAGGATGTAGAAGTAATGTAAGCTTAGCCTCTCGCGATTTAAACAAATATCGCGAGAGGCTGTGCAACAAACTGAAGCTCCTCTTCTCTTATATCAAAATCCTCCAACGTTTCTATTTAAAATGGCTTATTTTAGACTTCTAATTCATGACCGATGTTTTGTTTTGCTCTATCCTCTGAGCTTCCGCATCCATCATTGCATGGGGTCAGAGGTTACACATCTGCCACAAATCGATGCGTACGGTGGTCTGCAGGAAGCTAGTTATTACGGTTAAAAACATTTTTAAATATGGATATTTTTCTTACAAAAACCCATCACTTCGCTTTAGAAGGCCTTTATTAACCCCCTGAAGCCATAAGGATTACTTTTATGATGGATGGATGCATTTATTTGGGGCTTCAAAACACACCCCCTGTTCACTACCATTATACAACCAGGATTTTTTTTAACACAACTACGATTGTGTTTGTCTGAAAGTAGATTATCATACACACCTAGGATGGCTTGAGGGTGAGTAAATCATGGGCTAATTTTCATTTTTGGGGGAACTATCCATTTAAGAACCACTCTAAAAATCAATTTTGTGCATCTGACCAAACAAATGGCAATGAGACATTACAGAATGTAATTCACATCGACGGCAACATTAAAGGTGCTGTAAGAGATTTTTTTTTTTTATGGAATGGCACTTAGGAAATATCCTTATTACATGACGGATATCACTGAAAAGCATGACTCTGTGACTACCTTAGGTTATGTAAATGGGGGTTCATCTAATCAAAAACAAAACTTATAGGCACTTTCTACCTGTCAATCACTCTGCATAGATCAGTGCATATAAGAAAAGCAGGAAGTTGAGTGCATGTTGAAATTAATCATTTAAGTGCCATTCTCAGCTTCACAAGCAAAGTGTTTGTCATGGGAGTGCGCAATTTCCTCTAAACTGTCTTTGTAAAGCTGGGTTTTTCGAACAAGGGGGCGTGTCAAATTTGTTCCAGAACAGCCAACATCACTTATGGCACTTTTAAATGTAGCTACATAGACAGGAGATGATGTGTCTATACCTGCAGGAAAGGGTCACTGATGCCGGACACGTCATGCTCAGGGGAGTAGCCTGACATGATCAGGTTCTTCAGGATTCGTACAAGTTGTGGAACCAGCTAGAAAACAAACCAATGGGAGAAAAAATGGAAGGAGTATGAGCGAGGTCACAGCAGGGTCACTGAGATTTTAAAACAGGACAGCACATAAAAAGGGTCAGTAAGTGTCAATACAAGTAGGCACCCTGAGTTGATCATCTTCCAATAGATAGGTTTCACTATACATTTAATTAAGATGTTTAAGACATGGATATCATGTCTGTGTTTTTTGTCATTTTTTGGCACTTTTTCCTCTGTTTATTAAAGTAATCCTCATTAATTTGGGAAATGTCTCCATTTCATATGTGCCCTAGCTATAATGTACATATTGGAAAAACCACAACCCAATAGTGACCGTATGAAAGAGAACCATTAAAATTAATCTAAAAGGTAAACGCAGGACAAGTGAAAATGTATATGAGGTCTACATAATCCTGTATAAAAACAAAAGAAAACACTTAAATGACAACAATTGCAAAATAAACAGTACATCAAAACCAAAAATTGGACTACATCTACAGTGACCATGAGGATGAGACTCTTTTGTTTTCTTTAAGAGCATGCACCAGCTATGAAACCAGAATGTCCTCTTACCTTTTCATTCTAACACAATGCAGGAATTGTAACAAAGACAAATGACAGAAAAAATATGAAGTAGATGTTAGGGGGGAATTGGAAAAAAAGAGTCACTTTCAGAGAAGAGCTTAACATAATGCTACAGTTATGAGCATGAGAGGTGGGCGTGCTGGCACAGTAGATCAGGCTGGGGGTGGGAAGAGTAAGCAGATATACAGAGAGGAAGAACCCGTATTCATCTCCCAGTGAGATAAACACACCTGCAGCTAAATCCAGGACAAGCATCCAGATTTCAGTAAAAGGACTACAGTCTCATTTCAGTAGTCATGTCAACGCTATCAGCAACAGATAAGAGTGTTTTTGTCTCAGAGTGGCTGATGTGGTGCATAAACCGTTTTAGAGGTGACTGTTGAAGGTCAAGGCATGAACGCTTGCTACGTACCTTCCTGAAGTGAGAGAGCATGTCAGGACTTCGCTCACACATTTCAGTGAGCAGAACAACAGATGTGTGGAGAACTCCTGCAGAAAACACAGAACAATACACTGATTTTTTATTCTACAGATTTCATTAGATAAGCAACTCAAATTGGTTCATTTACATGATAAAAATGAGCAACAAACTGACATTCTGCTGTTGTTGTTTAATCTAAAAGAATAACTTAAATCTGAATGTATAAACAAGATATTAAAATTGACTGGATTCTTAACATTTTACATGAGGGTGTCAACATAGGAGTGATACAATAAAATAAAAAAAAAACACTGATGTATGTAATTTTGTTCGATTCTGTTCATTGTGGACGATGGTTTGGAATGTTAGAGAGGGACAAGTAATGAAAAATGATCTTGAGGACAGCTGAAATAGCTAAATACTAAACTAAAAACTAAAACTAAATAAATTGATAAGATAACAAATTTAAACAATATTTAATGTAAGTTTTGCTTCAAACATTTTAATTTAAAAAAATCCTGCCAGAAATGGCAATTTTTCCATTTAACAAGTTGGCAGCTTCCACTCAAATCAGCATTCACTACATTATTACATGCGCAATATCACATTTAAATAAAACGGACTGATGTGTTTTAAATCTTTAAAACTGTCATTTTAATTCAACATGCATTAATGTATCCAATACGTTTTAGGCATATATGATGAAAATGCACTGCTTAGTAGGGATGATCCATTTGTTTATTCATTATTCTACGTTCTTGAGACCTATGGGAAATGTTAAAGAGCACAGCTCTCACCATGATTTTTCTCGCTGAGCAGGTTTTTTGTTGCTGGCAGGAACATCTCCATCAGCTCTGGTACTTTGCGGATGACGTGAACCGCACACAGTGCTGCCTGAGGGCAAAGAGCTCATGTCAAAACTGTTCACACATTCAGAGCTCAACATCCAACTAGACATGAAGTCCATGTTCAGCTGTGAAGGAGTGTGAAATACCTTTTTCCTCAGATAGGAGTTTGACGTTTTGAGGAGTTTCTCCACTTCTCCAGCTAAGTCACGGCACATTTCAGATGAGCCCATGCAGCCCAGGGTGCACAAGGCCAGTCCCTGCACATACTGTGTACTGTGGTTCAAGTCACTGCAGAGAGAACATTAGATGTCGAGGACTCGGGGAAATGTATACAATCATTTAAGTTAGATTGGCCATTCAAAAATGGGTCTCAGAAGGCAAGAAATAAAAACAAACAACTCAAATAAATGCACCTGTCAATAGTTAGGACAGCAAAATAATTAAATTTAAAAACGAAGGGAAAACGCTTCTCATATCTTGATGTCAAATGCTACACATCCAATCAAATGAAATTTTGGTGGAAATTCATCTGGTAAGAAATGACAGCATCTAAGCAACCAAAGTCACTAATTTTTAAATAAGATTATATAGGCAAGGCAACATGAGACAAAAACTATTCAAGGTTTGTTTCCCCCCGTAGTTCAAACAATGGAGCATGGTGCAAGCAACGCCAAGGTCATAGGTTTTATTCCCAGGCACTGCATATAATGATCAAAAAGTACACCTTGAATGCAATGCAAGTCCCTCTGGATAAAAGCAAAATGCATAAAACATGGGTTGTGCTAACTACCGTGTGTTTTGTGCAGTGAATTATTGGCTGCTGAGAGCATGAAACGATCAAATTCAAGAAATGTTTTGAAACCAAAATTGTAAATTTTTATATTTCAGCCACAGTTTTGGCATCACGTTGGGTTGCCACTTGATGTTCAATGTAAAATCTGAGTTCTGAAGAAAGAGATAATGATAATAACTTAGGGCGCTGGTTTGGATTTTTTTAGAACTGAAGATGTGAAATAAGCTGTTTGAGGGACACTAAATGGAAAAGAAAGAGACGCCATTTAAAATGTCATGAAAATCAGGAAGCAGCTTCCAATCATCCTGCACTTTACACCTACAATGGTCACATTAAACTCCCACCAATCACACAGCCAGACAAAATGAGATCCTCTGCTCACTCACTTCTTGATGCAGTTTGTCATTAAGAGATGGACGTCCTGCCTCTCATCCAGGAGCAGCATGGCTCCCAGGTATCCTATCCGTTTGTCTGTGAACTTTTGTGATGCAATCAGCTTCAGGCACTCCAGCTGAAAATGAGATTTTGCCCATCAAACACTGCAAAATTATGTCTGGTTAAAGATTCCAATGATGACGCTGTAATTTCTGAAACACTGTTTTCTCACCTGGCCAAAGTGTGCTGGGTAGCCCAACATGTGCATATAAAGCAGCTTAGCCACATTTCTACAGCGGTATGTGTTGTCCTCTTCTCTAAAGGATGACCTAATGGCAGCACACTCTTTCTGGATCATCTCTCGCTCCTCCGCCTGGGTTCGAGCCGTCCGGATTGTCCGGATCAGCTCCCGCAGTCTGATCGGAGCTGGCATCCTCTGTAATGAAAGCACAATGTCAGCCAGTGGAATGTCACAGTAGCTCCACAAAGACAAATGAAGATTTATACCATTTCTCATTTGCCAGAGATCTTGCCAGAGATGACATGATATCTTAGGATCGTAAGATTTTGACAGCATGCAACACAATTTCACACTAAACCACTCACTGAAAAGTTTAAATCCCCTTTAAGCCCTAAAGGCATTTGAGTTGTTTTTTTTCTGAATGACAAACAAAAGTAAAGACTCATAACTCCAAAACTATAGCAAGCAGAGTCAAAAGGTAAGTATTCTTTAATAGAAAACTTTTTTTTACATTTTTAGGTGGAAAAAAAATTAATTACATTTGGACATTCTCATGCAGAGAAACTGCTGATAAAAAGACAATATAAAAGGTTTCTTAATTTGTGTTAATTATTGTTCATTGTTTTTGTTAATAATTTTACATATCTTTCTTATCTGACATGCAATAACTCAGGAAATAAGGTAGGAGGGACATTTTTTGGTGAAGCTCCTCTACATGCGAGATGCATCTGGATCAAATTTTGTGGTGATAGCATGAAGTAATCAAAAGTTACAGCATTTGGAACATTTCTGTTTAGCCCTTGACACCCCCTAATGGGCATTTTTAAAATTGTTCCTCCATGAGGAATATCTTGTCATCCATGCAAGGGATTGTGTTTATTTTGGAATACTTCAATCGTTAACATCCATTTTCTATGATCTTTGCATGTTACACGAAGCTAAAAGTGGAAATGCCATGTGAAAGATCGATAGCTACACGTGCGCCTGTGGAGTTTTATGTGCCGTAACTCCGTGAGGAATATCTTGTGATCAACAGACTGAATTGTTGATTTGACTCATTTTAATCGTGAGAATCTGCTGTAAATAATGTTGATTTTCCACAATTGGAGCATGTTTCATGAAGTTACGAGCAAAAATGTGACAAATGCCTTATCCATATATTATTTACATATAGGTCTTGCGAGGCTTCACGTACAAACACTCCAGTCAAAGCCCAAAACAATTATGCTTTTTGTATTCTACTCCGTGAGATCTTTCAAATGACATATGACACATCTGAGCTATATAATGTTTTTGACATATTACGGTACATAGTACAAAAAAAAGCAAGTAACTCAGCACTACATGGAGTAAATCAAATTGGCTAGATACATTATAAAGTTCAGACTCTAAGCTTTCAAATGACACCTAATTTGTGTTGATCAAGACAGTAGTTTTGAAAAATATGATTATTAATCTTTTCATAGCCAGTTGGTGCCCGCAGGGGGTATACTCATTTTAGAGGGACTACTCAGCACTCGTTATGAGTTGCATAATAATCTATTATTGTGTTATTCATTTCAGTGGTTGCTTAGTAATTTGATTAAGATTTTTTTTTCACGTCAGTACACTTCAGGTTTAAGAGGTTAAATCATCTATACTTATTCAGACTGACATTTTTTGGCAATTGTGTTGCAACACAGACAGTTTTTTTCCCATCTCACCACAAATGCTTTGTTTTTAAAATGTTTCAACACAACTGTAAAATGCATCTAGAGCTCCCTGCATTTGGTTTCAATCCTTTTAGTTAGTCTTATATAAAATCCCCCCCCAAGAAACACATCCAAATGGGGTCAGGTGAATCTGTTAGTTGACTAGTCATTCAGGGCAGGCAATACACTAGTTCATTTTTAAAATATGTACTTTTGTACATCCCCATTTAATAATAATAATAATAAAAAAATAAAAAAACTGACTTTCTGACTTTTCAGACATCAAGCTTAATATATATTTTTGCTTACATAACTCATGCTTTTCTCATGATATTAACAAATTAGCTTTAATAGATTTTTTTTAATAGTCCACGATGGCAACCGGTTGTCTAAATGAAGCGTTTCCATGATAATGATGTAAATGCGGAAATGGCTCCTGCACTGCAAGATGAATTAAGCACAACACCCTAGAGTGCACCCTTGATCAGTCATTCTGCAGAGCTCTAAGAATCCCAAAAGACGCAGAGCATCTCATAATTGACTAGCACATGTGGTGATCTTTTCTATGGGGACAGTCAGTCTGGAAAAGGCAGACATCAGAGTATGACCATAATCAGCTCCATCGGCCAATGTGACAAGCAGGTGGAATCACCTGTGAAATTCCATTCCTTCAAACAGAATCAGGTTTCAATCCACTGGAGGCTGATTAAATATTAAAAGTGAGCAAATACAACGTGGTAAGATTACATGACTGCCTACTTATGCCCAGCTGCAGGAGCCTATTTCTATAGCATTCAACATTAATCCAGCTCTAACACTAACATCTGGAGCAAACAAAAATGAAAGAGGAAAGGGGATGTTATGCAATAAGGTTTTGAGATTTTGAAGTACCGTAATAAGGTAATGTGGTTATGAGCAGCATCTTTTGCTTTCCAAAAATTATATCTGACATCTAATCACAAAAGAAATTCAAACATATATGAGCATCTTAAATACAGCCAAATAACAATGTAGAAAACGTCTATATGGATAGCGAGAGCACAGGAAGTTGAGGTCACATTAACACCTACCACACAGGAGAAAACTGATCTTCAGCTCATAAACAGTGAAAATTAGAGAGATATTAGCATGGAAGGAGTGAAATGGGGCTGTTAATAGAAAGAGAAGGCTCATTTATCAAAAACCCTCTCTGGATTGTTGAAGGAAGGTGTCGTAGGATCAGCGGTGACAGCTTTGTGGCAAAAAGAGCAGTTAAATATATGAACGCAGATCATATAAACAGACCAAACAGGAAATGACTCATGCTGCAGACTTAGGTTGAATGGACATGGCATTACCGTACTTCCCCCCCCACACACCGAGCAGCTCTTCTCAACACAGTGATGGAGTGTATGGATAGTGGGAGGTCACCTTGTAATTAAATGTAAGTTGCAAAAGTAAGTAATCAATGGCACCAGAAAGAGCACTACAAGTGGTTTACTGCTCTGATAACGCACATTAATCACACCAGGAGATCCATCTCACACACACACACGCATACAGAGCCAAGACACCACACACAGTTAATATTCCTCCCTTCCTCCATGCAGAGATGAGAGCTGCTTTTGGCCCTCCATCACAGAGAAACCCCACACTTTAAATCTGTTAGCATGCAGCACCTAATTAAGCTGCTCGAGCCAGAGAGGAACTACAGTAATTACTTGCTAAACAAAGACATTCTCAGCATCTCCCTGCAGAAACGTTCGTAAATTGATGGACAGTGCAAAGAAGAGCATTCAATGACAAATACACAATGTCATTGTCCAATTAAGCATGAAGTGATAAAAGCAAAGTGTTATTTCAAGGAATAAAACATGCAGTGGCCTTTATCTCAAGTTCAACACTGATATTTTTGTTCTTATGGTTTTCAAAAGATACATTCAAAGAAAGAAATGTCTACAGGGCACGCATTTGTGGCCAAAAATATTAATTTGCGATTGATAGTTTTGCTGAAATCGCCACTGGTGACATAAATTTCTTATTAAAACTGTTATGATTACAAATTGCATGCCTTTTTACCTGCATGTTCTCTGATGAGTAGCCCATCACATCGCACAACAAATTTGCAGTGAAAAAAAAAAGTTCTCACTGAGCTAGCAAAATACACACGGGGACAGCAAGGATCAGCTTCAGTGCCAGAAATGCATGTCAAACCAAAAAATATTAGGCTTTCTCAAAGCCCTCATCTCTATCAAGCAACAACGCTGAAGGCGTGCCAGCATGAGAGAGAAAATGATGGAGACGTTTCAATGAATGAACATCCAAGTACTGTGAAAGTGCTAGAAGGCAGTGTCTATTTCATGCATACAATGAAGATAAAAATAGGCCTGGGTGATATGGCAAAAAAATAAAATGACCGATTCACGATTTCAATTTCATTTTTTTAACCATTTAACTAGTCACCTTAAAAACTTAACTACAATATGATTTAAGTAACATTCTCTTCATTAATCTAGTTAAAAAAATGCTTCATTCCAAGTGCACCACACATGAAGTGATCATCATGGTGTTAACGTAAAACAATGTGTTAAATATCTTTGCAGAAATATGAAGACAAATGTACAAACTTATCTTAAACACATCCTACTCAGAAATAATATAAAATAGCTAAATATTTCTTAGCCAAAAATAGCAATAAATAACACCAGTAATAGGCTATTATTAACAGAAAACAGCAGCTTTCAGCCTGTCACTATCATGCAAACATGAAATACCAAACAGGTTTACAGGTTTTTGCATTCTATTGTGCCATTTGTCCTATTGTTTTTATGTTTGGCGGACATGTTTAGGTATTGCACTTGTCTCGTGTCTTTTGCAGCATCTCACCCATGAAACGGCATTGTAAAAACACGGCGGTCAAATATATATAAAAAAAGCTCAACTCGCGTTTAATAACTTTGCTTTTTTCCCCCCCATTCCACTGCTTGCATCTCATTTTTATAACGCAATAACAGATTTCTGAATGAACAGCCGCTTAAGAACGGTGATGTGTTCTACGTTCATAGAGCGTCACATGAGAGCGGTTAATCAGGCGCACCGGCGTACCATCATGAGGTCGGATCTGTCTAAATGAATGCTTGCTAACATTTTTATTCAAAATTGCGATTTCTGAATTCCAAAAATAATAAAATTGAAGCAAAACAAATTAGAATTAATCGAGAAAAAAAAAAAAAAAAAAAAAACGGAAAAAACGCTCAGCCCTAAGATAAACAACAGCTGTGTGGACGCGAACTAACCGTTAACAATTCTCGTTATAGATTCTTTTTCTCAATATCTTTTAATCTTTGCTGTTTCTGTTACTGCCTGAACTTCACATTTGTAGCGCAGCTATCTTTAATCACAGTAAGATTTGTAATTAAAGGGTTAGTTCACCCAAAAATGAAATTTCAGTCATTAATTACTCACCCTCTTGTCGTTCTAAATCCGTAAGACCGTAAGAACACAAATGAAGGAGAGGTATATGACTCATTCATAGACAGCAATATAATCAACACTTTCAAGGCCCAGAAAGGTGCTGAAGACATCGTTAAAATAGTCCATGTGACTACAGTGGTTCAACATTAATTTTATGAAGTTACGAGAATACTTTTTGGGAATACCTTGTTTACGTCCAGCGCTTCCAGGTTCTCGGATTTCATCAAAAATATCTTAATTTGTGTTCCGAAGATGAACAAAGGTCTTACATGTGTGGAACGACATGGGGGTAAGTAATTAATGACAATTTTCATTTTTGGGTGAACTAACCCTTTAATATGTCACACTTAATATGCAGTGCTTCTCACAGATTTGAAATACACTTTCAGTGGTAGACGGGTGGAAAATCCTTCTGTTACCCACGGTACAAAAATGGTCTACTACATGTGACAAACAACAAATAATGTGATTTTTAACAGTATTTTTATTTATTGAAATAATTTATTACATAGGCTATTACATTTAATTACATACTAATTTTATGCATTATTATGCATTATAAATTATAGCATGCTGTGTCATGTAGTGTCTCTCTCAGTAAATGGGACACAGATTTTAGTAGTAAAATTTATATAATGAATACATGTCAAATAAAGTTCTAAGTCTTTTCGTCCTGGGGGAAGAGTACAATAATTTTCTATGAATTAAAAGGAAATCATATTAAATACAATTTATTGTGTAACCAAAATACTAATAATCCCCAGAAGAAGAAGAAGAAAAAAAAAAGAAAAAACAACTTAGCATGTGACTTAATTATTAACAAGCCCGAAAAACACTGGGACTCTTACTTTGAAATGCCTGTACTATTGCGGGCAGATCCTTCAGATGAGAGGGATAAAATTTGCATTCTTACAAATATACTTGGGCGGTCGTTAATATACCTGGGTGGCCCGCCCAAGTAAAGTCTATGTGTGGGAAGCACTGATATATCACTTTTAATAGGTTTGTTAATTTTAGCAAACAATTAACAAGCATTCAGCTTTAAAATTCTGTCAATTTTATCATGAAATACAGACAATAAACAGTTTTTGCGCTCTTTAATGTGGCCTGCAGATCGCTCAATCAGCATTTCGACCTTGGAAAGAGCTTGCATAAAACAGCTCAAGAACAATAATGTTATGTAAGCTAAGGGCAGAAAAGTCATTTAATGCTCAAACTTGTTAATCAGCTAGAAAAATAACTAAAGAAAGGGGCATTTTGCTAAATATATGCGGTATTTCACATAATCCTTATATTTTTTACCTGTTGTCTACAAGAGAAAGAATGGAAGGCAACATAATTGCATGTAAATTGCTGCCTTTCACCCAATTTACCTCTCAGATATTATTAGCTAATGAAGAAAAATAGATTGGGTGTGTGCAAGACATACAAGGTTTATAGAATGCATTAGGAGGAGGCCAAACTATACTCGCTGACCAAGTGATGCTGACATTATTATGTTCTGTGTCACTGGTTCAGATTCTGTCAACAATTATTTGTGACTAGTTCTCAAGTTGCGGGGGCGGGGGGGTTGGGGGATTCAGCTCCCACTTTAAGTGAATCTTAGTTGACAGGCATGTGTTGGACAGACACAAATGGGTATACTTGTGTAAATGAAGTAAACAGAAAAAGGTTCAGAACAACTGTTTTAAACTCCGACAAAGACACAATCAAACCAGCTTCTCAGCGATCACGTTTCACTTCAATAAGCTCCAGCAATAAGTAACTAGCCTCTTGTATTATGTCGGATGCCTTCACATAGTTCTTGGTCTTCTGCCAGTTTGATGAAAGCCAAGTCTTCTTTCTTTGAGGAAGGGATGCTTCAATTCTAAGTGCCTCTTCAGCTGACTTGGCACTATGTTAGCATTAGCAAACTTCTCTATGCAGATGACACGCAAGCTAAGGGCAATTAGCAGCTCGGGCTTAACTAAAGCTGTAAACAGGTCTGCTCTAATAACTTCTGGTTGGGGTGGATCTCTGCATGGGCAATTTGCCTATTCTCCACCCAATCAAAATAATGAACTCCATGCACCAAAATGATAAAGTCTACATATATTGATCATTTTAGGTGTCAATACTATGACAGTTTTAAAGAAAGGCAAAAATTGCAGAGTAATTATTGATACATCATCTGCTTAAATAGTGAAGTAAAACATTCACTACACAATTAAAGATGATAAATTGTGCAAGTAAAGTTCATTGTACAGGTTTCATACTAACACAAGGCATTAGAGATGTTATACTGTTCATTTAACATCTAAAACTAAAGGGTTTTATTAGGCATGACATGCAGTGGATGTTACTGTACGCCTTCTGAAGCTCTATCCTGCCTCTTCCACGTTCATCATCATGTCATGAGTCGGGTCAGAGGTTACCCTTCCGCTACAAATCGATGCGTACGGCCATCTGGCGGAAGCTAGTTATTTTACATTATAAAGTTTTAAATATGGATATTTTTCTTACAAAAACCCACCACTTTGTTTCAGAAGGCCTTTATTAACCCCCTAGAGCCGTAAGGATTATTTTTCATGATGGATGGATGCATTTATTTTGGGCTTCAAAACACCCCCATTCACTATCATTATAAATCTTTGGAGAGCCAGAATATTTTTAAAATATATCTCTGATTGTGTTCGTCTGAAAGAAGATAGTCATGAACTAACACTTTAACAATCAGGACAGGAACTACCCCATTATCTAACACAGGTAGTGATTTGACAGCCAAATATAAAATGGTCATGTAATTTTTTTTTTTTTTTTTTTTTTATACTTCAAAGTATTTATCTCTCCCAGACAAATTGCATATAAGTTTGGAACAACATGAGGATGAGCATTAGGGATGGGCATTTTTGTCAGTTTTTCAGGTCAAGTACTGATAGGTCTCAAATTTGTACTCTGGGGATGGGCCGTGTTCGAAAATATGACTAGAAAAATAACATTACTAGATTATCAATAATGCATCAATGTTTTTGAAAGAAGAAACATCTAAAAGGAATAGCTGCATGAGGCGAAGCTGAAGAATGAATGAACACCAGCAACCTGAAGCCCGTTCTATATGAGATCCTATAAGATATTCATCATATATCCTGGATACACAGCAACTTATATCTGCATAAAAGTTACATACTAGCCATACAGAGAGTGTTACTCTTGTTGAAAATGCGCTCAACAGCACGCTGAAGCATGGGCAAAAAATGCACAAACACAACATTCTACAGTTTTCTCAGTATAATCTTATGTATATGGAAGATTGGGGCACTTAACTGTATTTTCATCTATTTTATCAAGTGAACTTGACCATGCTTGTCTGAATGTGTAACTCATTATGGATGCACTTTTCCCCGTAACAACAACGCTGAAACATGGGCAACTGAAGCACAAACAATTTACAATATTACATTACAATAGTGTTCATTATAATATTATGATTAGCATTGCACATCTTGCACTGAACTATATTTCAATTATCCAATGTCAAATTCCAAGCATCACTGCATGCTTTCAAATCCATAGTTTCACTTTATTTCACCCATCTGGATGGTTTGATGTCCTAACAGGAGTTGTCAAAGGTACCGACTTTGGAACCAATCGGTACTGAAATTTTATAAATGTGACGCTTTGAGCGCTGTTGAGCAGATTTGTAAACACCTCTGATTGGCCGTCATGTTCTTGCGCTCATCAGATATGTCTGTGATTGGATTCAATGATCAACGCACGGGAGGGTTTGAAAGCACACGGAAGCATTTGAATTTGAAAGACTTCAGGTGGCACCCAAAATGCAGTAATAACCAATCCGAAAAAAATTTAAAGTCACAGCGATCATCATTTTCAGGATCAATCATCGTTTTTATGACAGAGTAATCAAGTACTTGTGCATATCCCTAGTAAGTAAATGACAGAATTTTCCATTTTGGCTGAAGTCAGATTTTAAGGCTATGTAGTAGAATGCCGTTTCAGTAAGAGATGCCAGAACTAAAGTTACTCAGGAAAGCACACTGCTTTATACACTGAACCGCACATAAGGACATAAGTGGGACTCAAAATTTGCCTGGTGTTGCATAGAACTATGATGGAATAAACATCAAAAGATTTGGCTGCCTTTTCCCTCCCAAGCCCTTTTCTGCCCCTGTACACAGTTTGCACAGTGAAGATGAAAGTCAGTCCTACTCCTGCACATAATGCTGTTCAGCCGGCTCAATCAAGGGAACAAGTGCAAGAGAACAAGAAAGTGCTTCCTGTTCCTAGCACAGCTCCTGCCACTGAGCTACACTGGTTTCACAATGTAATGGCAGTCTGTGTTCAAGAGAGAAATGCATGGTGTTTTCCTCATTCAATAAGCTGGCACACAAACACACGGTGAATCACTGCCGTTTATATGCCTTAATGCTACAGCAATCCTCATCTTCATCACGACAGCTAGTGATTCAGCATCCAGTATTTGTGGCTTCAGTACTGCCATAACCTTTATAGATGAATGAAACAGGAACTCCCCTTTACAGGGAATAAGAAAGCATGACTAGTACACACACCTAGCCACTAAATCATGTGATGTCTTATGATCCACCTTGACAGTGAGAGGAAGTATGTCATTCAGCTGAACAATTCGAAATAATGCAGGACTGCTTTAAGCACACACTCTTTGTACAGGGGAATCGCTTATAGTGTGTTATAGTAGACCTCACTGTTTAGAAGACAAACCGGGTACAACAGAGGGCCTAAAGTGACCTAGGTGGGGTAGCATTATACTTCAAGAGCAGAATACTTTCTCCATGGTCAGCTTTACGTGACCTGATGTCCCATTCCTGGGATAATAAGAGCATTGTTCCACTGTGGGTCTCATCCCCGAGCCATATAATGGCAAACTTGAGGAGACTCTGGTAAACGGGTGATGCAAGGAGACCCATTCAGCTTTGAAGAGACAGTTTAAGAAAAGAGTTTTCTGATACAATCGGTCTCTAGAATTCGATCTATTTAGCTGAATAACACCAGAATTGGCCAAAAACCACAAAAGCAGGTGTAGTCCAGCACTTGTTACAGTAACATTTTACCATATGTCCTAATTTGGGACAGTAACACGATAATCCATTAACTAAAGGTATATGTAGCTATATGCTAATATTGTGCCAGATTATGATAATGGAAATATGAACATTTTTATTATTTAAACCATACGCCTAAGAGAGCTGAATTCAGGTAACAAGACAAAATATAACGATCTCGGTTTCGACAAATAGCTAGGTTTTATCTCACACCTGCCTCCAGAGAGTCACGTCTGATCACATGGAAGCCACATGCTTAGCAACCAGGAGAAGAGCAGCAAAAAAAATGGCACAACCCTCTCAAGGAGATGACCTGGAGAACAAGTTTCAATGACGAGTGCTGTAAACTAATCAAAAACCGTCTCACCAAATCAGTTCTGAGAACAAGATATATGGCAAGCAGTGATACACAATTGATTTTTTTTTTTTTTTACTAGAACAAAAATTAAAGTTTATTTAAAAAAAATAAAGCTTCAGTCATTCAATGTTTGGTAACTGAACTCAGTATGTTGTTCAGGGTGTTGCATTTTCAGGTATTAAAGTTCTTCTTTAACAAGCAGTCTCGATATTTCAGCATCACTTTAGGTCACGGTGAAGTACGTCCACACTGCTGACGTTTACATGAAATCCACATGATGTGCACAAAACAGAGGCAAAATGTGTCAGTTACTAGCAATTAAGTAGCAAAGGATAACCAGATGAACTGAACTGATGCTAGTTACTGGCACTAATATCTAATAAATAATTGCATACGTAATTGAAAAAGATAGTCACTATTGTATTATTTTGTAGTTATAAAAAGTACTAGTAGCATCAATACTATTGGCTCGTTTCCACCAAGCGGTACGGTTCAGTTCAGTACAGTACGATTCGGGATGGTAAAATCTGATCCGACTTGCGTTTCCAACGCCAACAGTACCCTTACTTGATATGCTGGAAAGTAGCGATCGATGAATTCTCGTGTGAAAAAGAAAGTGACAGTAAACAACAATGAAGGCCATACAGCAGCTTTGTTTGAGCAAAGGCTGAAGGCTGCAAGGAAAAAATACAAGCCAAATAATACATTGTGTTGCAACGGTATTGTGTTATTCCCCTTGTAGCACGCGCAAGTGAGCTTCTGCTTTTGTTCACTGATTAATGTTTGCATGTGAGTAAAAGCCTAATTTAAATCTGTTCATCATAACAAGCGATACATTCTCTTCAGGAAATTTGGACTAAACCACTCGATTCATATGGATAAGTTTTACGATCCATTTATGAAGTTTTTCAAGTGGTAGTTACTAGGGTCCGAATACCATTTTCTGAGCTTCGAAACTTCGGTAGTAATCCACAACGAATATTCGAAGTTTCGGAAGGAGGGAGCTGAACACATTCTTCTCTTTAATAAAGGCAGTGTAACGAGTAGAAATATGGCATGGCCCCTTTAAGAGTTGCGCGCTCTCGGTTGAACGGTCGATCTGCATTGTATGTGCGACCCAAGCACCACATGCATGCGGGTTATTTCTGTTTTTCTGTTGCTCATTTAAAGTTTTTCATTATTAAGTAATGCTGTGGATGGCATAACACTTGAAACGGACAGTTACGCGAGTTTCATGTGGAATAAAGCACCAGTTGTAAAATGTCAATCACCTCTGTGAAGTCTGTCATGCATCAATAACTCAAGCTAAGTGAGCTATCCCCATTTTCTCCATACACAACACATTACAGCAGGAATCTCTGCGTGTCTGTCTGTGTGTTTGCATTTTGATTATGTCGAGAACCATTCATCAAATCAACTTCACGCGTGGCCGGTATGTTGCTCGGGACCCAAGGGAGTGCAGGATCGCATTTGGTGCAATATGGACACGCCACACATTCAGAATTAATAAACTACAGAACAGCGAAATAAACTAGCTGAAAGCAGTGCGCCTCATGTGGGCAGGGCTTATATGCTCCGAGAACAGACTGCACTAGTGATATAAACACAGGTCTGTTAACAACAATACTTTTAATAAGGTAGCCTAACATTTTTCTGACAAACAAATTACTCCCAAATCAGAAATTAGCAGCACAGTAATTACTGACACAGTAACAGGTAGGCTATTTAAATAAAGGAAGAATGAAAAATAAGTGAACGAACTGTAATAAAAAACACGCTGTCCCAGTAAAATCTCACGTTTGAGTTTTAACAAGCTCCTATATTTTGCAGTAGATTCATTTAGATTGATAATAAAGGCTAAAAAGCTACATTTTGTTTCCATTTTTCTACTTTCCTCAATGTCAAAGCAACGCAGCTTAACCTAAAATACAAGCTCATGCAGTTGTGCACTTCAGATGGAGAATACTCCAGTTGAAGGGAACACATTAGTAAGCTAAGAAGAATCAAATATATTTAAGAATAACAAGATTTGGGTTCCTTCAACTGTCTGTCCTATTAAAAACGGCAAGGTTATACAAGATAACTGTTAAAAGAAAGTATTGCATTTCGCAAGATTTTATAGTGTAAACATTCAAGCGCAAATGAGAACCGTTTCGCGTTTGGGGGATGCCAGGTGTGCAGGGGGGGGACAAAAAAAAAGAATATTCGAATCCCAAAATTGAAAATCGATTACCAACCCATTGAACGAATATTCGAATAATCGGGTCCAGCCATAGTAGTTACAAAGTCGGTTAATGGAAGGAAATCTGACAGCATTCTGTCATCAAAAATATCTTAATGTCTTCAGAAGAACAACAAAAAGTCTTAGGGGTGTGGAACGACATGAGGGAGAGTAATTAAAGACAGAATTTTCATTTTGGGATGAACTAACCCTTTAATCAAAAGGGGTTTCATTTACTCACGGAGACGAAGAAATGGGTTGCGCTCATACGAAGATGTGGTACTCTTTGCAATTGCTCACAAAGCATTTAAAGAAGTTATTTAAAATATCTCATGGATGAACTCACACCTCGACTGGACTCATTCACTGAATAACGTCCTGCCAATTGTAATCAAACTTCCTGGTGTTACGGACATCACCATCTTTGATCCCGTCAATATAGTCACCCAAGTTATTATACAGTTGTGGCTTGTTCATATATTCAAGCAACCACTTTAATCTGCTGACAGTACAAAACATTTCAAGACTCACACCTATATAGGCAAAAGCTGTTGTCAATCCAAAACAGTGACTTTGAACACAGAAATCATGAACATTTGTATTACTAACTGATGTCTTTTCATTCATGGCACTGTATTTATGTTGGGCATCTTCTTATATTTCTTTTCTTTTATGAGGAAAATGTTTGAATGCAACGTTGAAAGATAGCGGTTATTATTTATTGCCAAGTTAACTGAAGTATAACTCGACTAATCAAAATAATCGAAAGATAAATCATAAAATAATCGTTAGGATAATAGTCTAATAACGGATTGTAAGTTAATCATTAATTGCAACCTTAAAACAATTTATTTACCCAAAAAATAAAACAAAAAAACTCTTGGCGTGGACAGAGAATGCAAATCTAAGCCAGGAATTATGCAAACTGCAGCAGCGACTGGGAGGACACGTTAACAGACGGTCACTTCCTATATTTCTGTAACCTTACTCCACAATCACAATGAAGAATTGCCAACAAGCCATTCATATCCACCACAAGTAAACAGGTGTAAAGATATGACAAAGAGACAACACTTTAAACAGCATTAACATACTACACAGTACAACATCAAGAACGATTTCACATCTCTCTAAACCACCTGGTGACTAAACAAGACTAAGTGGCATCATACACCTCATATTCTTGCCTTTACCACTACTACATTTCCTTAAAAAATACTACAACTCTTATTTATAATAATATTCAGAGAGATTGTTTAAGGTTTTTGTGTTTCTGGACCCATCCCCTTGCGCTATAACGTCAAGCCATTAGTGCTAAGCTAAATTATAAACACTGAGATGAAGAAACATTACGCTGTGGTTTAAAAAACGGGTACATTTCAGTCATTTTCACGAGTATTATTACTCGTTGCTAAGTATTAAATACCTCTGTTATTCCTTCGTAATGTCGGTGAATGAAGTGCTGCGTGTCCGTTGCTAACTGACTGGAATCTAGTCAGGCCTCAAATTGAGCGTCGATTTGACGGAGGATTAAACACTCACCTCTACTTTAAACCTACTGAAACGTTCATAAACTAAAGTGTAACTAGAATGCAACGCCCGGTAGCGGAACGTCGTTGTGGAAATACAGCGCGAATGATAGTTTAGCGAGCGTTACCGCTCGAGAGTATGACAGCGTCCCGGTGCACGCGCAGAGCGCCGCCACCGAGCTAGAGGCTCGCGAGCTGCTTTAGCTTTAGCCTGTGCGCTCCACTTCCTATGCAGCTCAGAGTCAAAACAAGGTAACGCGAATAACACCGAGCAGTTTGACAGCTCCAAGCGTACCGGTTGTAAACGAAGTCGTTTAGACTGTTGAAATAAGGTCCGACTCACCAGCCGTTACGATACCAGAAAACAAGTGCAATCTTCTCAATCGACGGAAGGAGGAACGGACCAGACATTCAAAATGGCGGCGGTCCCAGCCTCAGCACTTCTACCGCAGGCGGAAGGTTACATGACTGATGTTCCGAACTTCAAATGCGGATGTAGGAAGGCGCGACCTGCTCTCGTAGTAAAACTCTCGTAAAATGAATTCTTTGAAATTTTAAATACTCTAAGTGTTTAATCTCATATAAATGTTTTTCTCTGTCTTTTTTACTTTATTATTATTATTATTATTTAATTTCTGTTCTTCTGTACTCGGTGCAATTTCATGTGAGTTGTTTTTGGCATAAATAAATGCATAAAAAACGCTCTAGTAATGGATCGCATTATCCAGTGTCAGCTGGATTATGGTTTGGTTTCTTCCCCACAAATATTTAATTAAAAAAAAAGCTCTTTCTGTCACATTGAACATTTTGTTTTCTATGACTTTTTTTATTTTGTTATTTTTTTCTTTATCACAAAACCAACTCTCGGATTCAGTAGCTACATTGTTAATTTATAATTTTTCATACATAAATGCACATTTTAGGTTTGAATCATCAACGGTCTTTTTCAGACTATAATTCGCATGTTATATTTATTATGGCCACAAAAAAAAAAAAAAAAAAAAAAAAAAAAATTTGTTGTTGTATGTTTGTTGGTACAATTTCATGCGAGTTGTTTTTGGCATGAATAAATGCATAAAAAAGCTCTGGTAATGGATGGCATTATCCAGTGTCAGCTGGATTATGGTTTGGTTTTTCTTCCCCACAAATATTTTTTTAAATGCTCTTTTTGTGACATTGAACATTTCTTTTTCTGTGACATTTTTTTTTCCAACTCTCGGATTCAGTAGCTACATTGTTAATTTATTATTTGTTTATACATAAATGCACATTTTAGGTATGAATCCTCTATCTTTTTAAGACTATAATTCGTATGTTATATTTATTATGGCCACAGAAAAAAATGTAAAAAATACTCTCAATGCTTAACCTCATATAAATATTTATTTTCCACTAGCTTTTGGATGTTTATTATTATTATTATTGTAGTTTTGTTTTGTTTGTTGGTACAATTTCATATGAGTTGGTTTTGGCATGAATAAAGGCATAAATAAACTCTGGATTGAATAATGCTGTGAACTAGGGTTTGTGATATTGTCAGCATTTATTAGCCTGTTCAAGTAGCCTATTATAAAGAGAATAGAAATAAGGAATGCGTTTTGTATATATGTGGTTTAATATCAAGTAATATAGCAAGAGGCTCTAGCCACCCCACGATATAAATCCCAAGCTGTGTTCACCGGAAAACTCGTGATACTGTGCCCGTTTAACTCATATTATGTCATTCGAGTCCGCTGTATTTGAACGCTGAGCTACGTGTCAGTCCGGCGGATGACTCGCGCGGAGAGCCGTGCTGCGGTCTCACCTCACCTCGTGGCAGTCAGTGATGACGTCAGCGTGCAATGTTGTGGCACTTCCTTTGGGAGTCACTGAACTGGTTCTTTTCAGTAAGGCAGGGGTCGTTCGGTCGACCTGAGGAGGAATTTTGCGGTGAAGTATTGCAGCATGTTATTTCCAAAGTCAGATAACTGGCTTTTATTTTGTCACGGCTCTAAAGCCAAAGCAATTGTTCAAATATTATCTGACTTTCTATTAAAATCACCATGAATTGACAATACCTATTTTTTTTTTTTATGGAATGGGAATATTGCAGTATTTATTATAAATGATTTATCCATACACATCATTAAAGGATTAGTTCATTTTCAAATTAAAATTTCCTGATAATTTCAAGATGTCCATGTCTTTCTCTCTTCAGTCGAAAGGAAATTACAGTTTTTGATGAAAACATTCCAGGATTATTCTCCGTATAGTGGACTTCAGTGTAGCCCATACGGTCCCAGACGAGAAATAAGGGTCATATCTAGAGAAACCATTGCTCATTTTCTAAAAAAAATAAATAAATAAATTTTAAAAAATGTATGTTTTAACCATAAATGCTCATCTTGAACTAGCTCTCTTCTTCTTCTCTATTTGAATTCCAGCAGAGTAGACACTGCTAAGTGTATTACTGCCCTCCACAGGTCAAAGTTTGAACTAAATTGTCATATACAATATGTTAGTGCAAGTATATTACAATTTAGTTCAAACTTTGACCTCTGGAGGGCAGTAATATACTTAGCAGTGTCTACACTGCTGGAATTCAAATAGAGAAGAAGAAGAGAGCTAGTTCAAGTTGAGCATTTATGGTTAAAACGTATAAATTTTTAATATTTATTTTTATTTTATTTTTTAGAAAATGAGCGATGGTTTCTCTATAAGACCCTTATTTCTCGTCTGGGATCGCGTAGAACACTTTGAAGCTGCACTGAAACTGTAATTTTGACCTTCAACCGTTTGGGCTCCATTGAAGTCCACTATAAGGACAATAATAATGGAATGTTTTCATCAAAAATCTTAATTTCTTTTTGACTGAAGAAAGAAAGACATGAACATCTTGGATGACATGATGGGGTGAGTAAATTATCAGGAAATTTTGATTTGAAAGTGAATTAATCTTTTAAGCCTATTTTAAATCTTTAATTTTTAATAAAAATAACTCCTCCTCCCTCTTGCAGTGATGTCTCTTCTCTGATGATGTGTTGGCACAAAGGCGGGACAACCTGTCACTCACATGAGATCCACCAATAGCAAACCACAACCATCCAATCAATTCCCCATAGACAAAATCAAGTGCTGCCCTACATTTTTTCTTGTCCGAGAAGCCGATATATGTCACAATAGCAAAGAAAAGACTTTCAAACTTCCGTTTCATGCTGATTTTAAGTTGTGGATCTGTTTTTGTGTATACGTGTGAAGAGAAACAATTAATTTTCAATTAAATTATGTTTTTTTAATAGTATTTTTCAATATAATTATTATATTAATATTTAATTATATGTAATTATATATATATATATATATATATATATATATATATATATATATAATTTTTTTTTTTTTTTTTTTTTTTTTACATTCTCGCAATTATATTTCGTAAAACATTAAGTTCCGGGGCCGGCTGTCTAGTCTTAAAAATTAGTAATCAATTTTTTTTCTTTAAGACTGTTCATAACGTTTTTAAATCAGTTACATAAAAACTTAGATTGGTCTAATTTAATACCGAAAAGTAAGACTGGTTACCCCTAACTAACTAGTTGGTCATACTAGTTTTTAAGATACAGTCATAATGGTTATGTTTATGGAACTGGCCCCAGATCTCTGAACAATTAGTCTCTTGTTCACACCACATTAAAACTTTTTTGGCACATGCAAAATTGTCTACAATTTGCACAATAACTAAATGCACATGGCTTGCTGATCAAAACTGATGAGCTGATTCTCAGTAAAACTGCCATTCTCTTCCCTTCTGAACATTATTTCATCATGTGAGCCGTCACAAGCAAAATGATCCATTCAGTTTTCAAAATCTGTCAAACATGTCTATTTCCTAAATATCTATGGAATATTTTTTGTTTACATGTAACACGTTGCTATAGAAATAAATGTATTATATGCATGCATATTGTCACAGACACGCCAGGCTCCACCTCACCACAGTACCCACGCACTCAATCACCAGCTTATTAATCACCGCCACCTGCACCTCATTCACTCTGCAATCACCAGCACTACAAAGCCACCACTCTCACACACACTCACTGTCCGGTCTCGTTTGCACTACGCCATGTATATGCTTACCTTAAGGACTCCCCTTCAACATACTTACCTGCTCCAGCGATCTCCTTCATCTCCTTCGTCTCCTGGTCCCTTCGTGTGCTTACCCATCTGTGTGTGTGAGTGTCTCCAACGTCTCCCTCCATCTCAGCTCAACTCCTGGATCCACAAACCACACAAGGACAGTATTACTTTATATTCATCTCTCAAGAACCTGATAACAGCCATTACCACTCTGTGTTCCACATATTGTTCCAATAAACTCACCTGGATTGCTTTTATCTCTGCCTCCGTGTCTATATCATAACAGAAGACCGGACCATAACAACTAACGGCATGAGTACAAACGATCCATTCCAGGAACTCGTGGACGTGCTGCGTCGAGCACTCACACCACAGCCCTCAACATCGTCATCCCACAACACGGCTGTCTCCGCACCCACCAGCACCACTCCTTCACCTGCATTCACCGCCAGTCCCATGGCCAAACCGGCGCCCTACTCTGGATCGGCGGAGGAATGCAGCGGATTTCTTCTCCAATGTGAGCTGGTCCTGGAGATGCAGCCGCACCTCTACACCACAGACACGGCTAAAATAGCGTTCATTATTTCACAACTGCAAGGGAAGGCTCTGCAATGGGCAGATTCGTTGTGGACCCAGAAAGGCCCAGTCGTCCAATCCTATTCGGCGTTCGTCTCCCACTTCCGGGAAGTATTCGGGAAACCTCTGACTGATTCCTCGACTGGTGAGAAACTTTATAATCTAAAGCAAAGAAACCTATCTGTTAACGAATATGCCTTGCAGTTTCGAACGCTAGCCGCCACCAGCGGATGGAACGAGCAAGCCCTCATCACCACGTTCCGTCAGGGGCTGGAACCCTCCGTGCGGCTGCATCTCGCTGCATACGAGGACTCCATGGGATTAGAACGCTTCATCCAACTCGCCATCCGCGTGGGGTCCCGTATGCAGTCGTGCATTCAAGAACACCAGGGCCAGTCATCCACCACTAACCTCCTCCGTCGGTCCGAACCCGTCAGCTCCCCAGAACCAGCCAACGAACCCATGCAGATTGATCACTCTCGTCTCACCCCTAACGAAAGACAAAGAAGGCTGGCCCTGAATCTCTGTCTCTATTGCGGAACAATGGGGCATAATCTCTCCACATGCCCCATCCGTCCTCCTCGACCCGTGGTGAGTGCAATATTTCCCTCCATTCAGAAAATGAAACCACTCACTACAACTGTAACTCTTACTGCGGCTAACATCTCTGTTCCAGTGGTGGCGCTCCTTGATTCAGGGTCAGCCGGAAACTTCATCTCAGGCACCCTCTGTAGACAACTCAACCTTAAGATCTCTCCTTCACCGACGAGCTATCAAATCCACTCCATCACGGGCAAACCCCTAAGCCGCAGACACATCCGTCACTGCGTGGGCCCACTACAACTCAGCATCGGTATCCTGCACACTGAACACATCCATTTGCTGGTTCTGGAGGAATCCACCGCTGACGTGGTTCTAGGGCGCCCGTGGCTGGAACAACACAACCCCAACATCTCCTGGCGCACGGGCGAAGTCCTGAAGTGGGGCGATCACTGCTTCCCAGACTGCTTCCCAGCGCTTCCTGTTCCAAAACCTCCACTCTCCAAGTCTCTTCTCGTGAATGCCACGTCCATCGAGAGCCCTGTTGAGAAGCGCTCCGTGGATGTTCCCCCTGACTACGCCCCCTTCAGCGACGTCTTCTGCCCGCAACGCGCCTCCAAGCTTCCTCCACACCGGCCATGGGACTGCGCCATCGATCTGCTGCCGGGTGAACCAGTGCCCAGGGGACGCATATACCCCCTGTCCATACCGGAGGAGAAGGCCATGGAGGAATACATCAAGGAGGCACTCGAACAAGGTTACATCCGCCCGTCTACTTCCCCTGCTGCTTCAAGCTTCTTCTTCGTGGCAAAGAAGGACGGAGGCTTGAGGCCATGCATCGATTACCGTGCACTCAACAAGATCACCATCAAGTTCCGATACCCACTTCCCCTCGTCCCAGCGGCCCTGGAACATCTCCGCGGTGCCACTGTGTTCACCAAGTTGGACCTCCGCAGCGCGTATAACCTCATCCGGATACGTGAGGGGGACGAGTGGAAGACCGCCTTCGTCACGCCCACTGGACACTACGAGTACCTCGTGATGCCGTATGGCCTGGTCAACGCCCTCCGTATTCCAGGATTTCATCCACGAGGTGCTCCGGGAGTTTCTCCATAAGTCCGTTCTGGTTTATATAGATGACATCCTCATCTACTCCCGGAGCTTGGCCGAACATCGCCACCACGTTGCGGAGGTCCTCCAGCGCTTACGGCAGTTCCATCTCTTCCTCAAGGCTGAAAAATGCTCATTCCACCAACCCTCCGTCCAGTTCCTGGGGTACGTGATTGATCACAGTGGCATCCGGATGGACGAGGGGAAGGTCTCCGCCATACAGTCCTGGCCCACTCCTACCACCATCAAAGAACTCCAAAGATTCCTAGGTTTCTCCAATTTCTATCGCCGGTTCATCAAAAACTACAGCACAATCGTCAGTCCACTCACCAACCTCCTCCGTCACCAGCCCAAGTCTCTGTCCTGGTCTCCATTAGCCACCGACGCCTTTGAGACCCTGAAGAAGGCCTTCACCACCGCTCCCCTCCTCGTCCACCCTAACCCGGACCTCCCGTTCATAGTAGAGGTGGACGCATCTACCACCGGAGTGGGAGCGGTCCTTTCACAGCAGCAGGGGACACCAAGTAGACTCCATCCATGCGCCTTCTTCTCCCGCAAGCTCAACCCGGCGGAGGTCAACTACGACATCGGTGACCGCGAACTCCTGGCCGTCAAGCTTGCCCTTGAGGAGTGGAGGCATTGGTTGGAGGGAGCTACTCACCCATTTCAAGTCCTCACTGATCACAAGAATCTCGAATATCTGAAGGCCGCAAAGAGACTCAATCCTCGCCAAGCTCGCTGGGCTATGTTCTTCTCTAGATTCAACTTCTCCATCTCCTACCGTCCTGGTTCAAAGAATACGAAGGCTGACGCCTTATCTCGCCTCTATGCTCCTGAGGAAAAGCCCGAAAGACCTGATACTATTCTGCCGGAGTCCATCTTCGTGAGCCCCATCCAGTGGTCCGAAGAAACCATTCCCTCCGCCAATGCCTCCACACGCACTCCGCCGGGTTGCCCACCGGGCTTGCAGTACATCACACGGACACGTCGCACTCCACTCCTGCACAACGTTCACTCTTCACTTGGCACTGGTCACCCGGGGGTCAAGGAGACCCTCTCGTTGCTCAAACAACGCTTCTGGTGGCCCAACATGGCCAACGACGTCAGGAGGTACGTGCAGGGCTGCAGGGAGTGTGCCATCTCCAAGAGCCCACGCCATCTTCCCACCGGCAAGCTCTTTCCTCTGCCCGTTCCTGAGAGACCCTGGTCACACCTGGGAGTGGACTTCGTCACCGATCTCCCCGAGTCTGACGGTCACACATGCATCCTGGTGGTGGTGGACCGCTTCTCAAAGTCCTGCCGTCTGATACCCCTGGAGGGTCTACCTACCGCCATGGCCACCGCAGAACTAATGTTTAATCATGTTTTTCGCTATTATGGATTACCTGAAGACATCGTCTCCGACAGAGGACCCCAGTTTGTCTCACACGTCTGGAAAGCCTTCTTCTCCCTCCTGGGTGTGACCGTCAGCCTATCGTCTGGATACCATCCTCAGTCGAACGGGCAGACGGAACGGAAGATCCAGGAGATCGGCCGCTTCCTGCGTACCTTCTGTCACGGCCACCAGAACTCCTGGAACCAGTACCTGGGTTGGGCCGAGTACGCACAAAACTCTCTCCGCCAAGCCTCAACGGGACTAACACCCTTCCAGTGCGTACTCGGCTACCAACCCCCGATGTTCCCCTGGGACGGGGAACCCTCCAACGTTCCGGCAGTCGACTACTGGTTCCGGGAGAGCGAGAGGGTGTGGGACTCAGCTCACCACCAGCTGCAGAGGGCCCTGCGCAGACGCAAGATGGCAGCCGACCTTCGACGCTCCGAGGCTCCTGTCTACCAGCCGGGGCAGAAGGTCTGGCTGTCCACCCGGGACATCAGGATGCGTCTGCCCTGCAAAAAGCTGAGTCCCCGCTTCATTGGCCCGTTCACCATCCTTCGGCAGATCAACCCCGTCACCTATCGTCTCCAACTCCCGGCACAGTATAGTAGAATCCATCCTACATTTCACGTGTCTCTACTTAAACCTCACCACCCTTCTGTTGTTCCCTCCACAGAGCCTGACGTGGCAGCCGCCGAGCCCCCCTTCCACTTCTCCTAGAGGACGGCACAGCCTACGTGGTCCACGAGATCTTGGATTCCCGGCGCCGTGGTGGTAAACTCGAATACCTCGTGGACTGGGAGGACTATGGTCCCGAGGAACGCTCATGGATTCCCAGGAACGATATCCTTGATCCTCTTCTGTTACAGAACTTCCATACCAACCATCCAGACAGACCTGCCCCACGACCCAGGGGAAGACCACCACGACGTCGGGGTCCGCGGCCCTCAGGAGCGGGCCGTGGGAGGGGGGTACTGTCACAGACACGCCAGGCTCCACCTCACCACAGTACCCACGCACTCAATCACCAGCTTATTAATCACCGCCACCTGCACCTCATTCACTCTGCAATCACCAGCACTACAAAGCCACCACTCTCACACACACTCACTGTCCGGTCTCGTTTGCACTACGCCATGTATATGCTTACCTTAAGGACTCCCCTTCAACATACTTACCTGCTCCAGCGATCTCCTTCATCTCCTTCGTCTCCTGGTCCCTTCGTGTGCTTACCCATCTGTGTGTGTGAGTGTCTCCAACGTCTCCCTCCATCTCAGCTCAACTCCTGGATCCACAAACCACACAAGGACAGTATTACTTTATATTCATCTCTCAAGAACCTGATAACAGCCATTACCACTCTGTGTTCCACATATTGTTCCAATAAACTCACCTGGATTGCTTTTATCTCTGCCTCCGTGTCTATATCATAACACATATAAATATAATTTAAATAAATGGAATATAAAATAAATATAAATGGAATTTGTATGTAACAAATAATTGCACGATTGAAAAAATATCATAACATTTGACCAGTATGGTTCACATGATTTTCATGAAACTAAGAAAATATGTGTCTGCAGAATCTATTAAAAAAAAAAAAGTATTGCTTGTACTCTTGACACCAATAGTTTGCCATTTAATAACTAATTGTAATGCATTCTGTTTAGTACCAAATATATTTTTTATATCTCTAATTATTGCATTTTGAATGACTGAGAAGTAGTTACACATTTACATATTAAAAAATGTATGTCTATTTTATTTAAAAATTAATACTAAAGCTGAAAGGTATGCAAATATCAGTCCATGATTTTTTTTAACTAATCTTATGTTAATTACAACTAATTTAGTAGTAGGCCTAATTATACTAAAGCATAAGCTATACAAATCTGATATTACAATTTAGATAGATAGATAGATAGATAGATAGATAGATAGATAGATAGATAGATAGATAGATAGATAGATAGATAGATAGATAGATAGATAGATAGATAGATAGATAGATAGATAGATAGATGAAGAAAAAATGGCATTGTCCTCCACATCCACGTACATGTATCCCACAATGCGTCTCGTTGTTTCTTTTAGAAACCAAACAGGCTTACAATCATAGAAATGGAAAAACTGTTAGAAGGGAAATTAGCTAAAATTGTTATTAAAAAGGAGGTGGAGAAAAACGACTGAGAAATTAACGGTAATTGGACAAATGCGTCGAAGTTCGTCGCCTCATCAAAGCCGAAAAACAGTTTAGCTCCTTAAAAACTCATTTTTATTTGCATATTAGCTGTGTATCACGACACACAGATTCACTTTAAGTAGTTTTGTGTTTATAAAACAGCCTAATTTTGAGCACTTATCAAAGGGGTTTCAATAATAGCTTCGATATTTATGTTTTAGCCACTTTGAATGGTCCTTTTCTCACTGTTTGCACTGATCAAAGATGAAGGTGAACACGGTCGCTTGTTACTTTTCTCAGCGCTGTTGCGGATGAACCAATCGCTGCTTATTCGGAAAATAATGTTTTTATAATTCTGCAGTGAATCCTAATACCAACCAGTGAAATAAGAAGATATACATGATAATATTGGACAAATGATTGTAAATAGACATGAGATTTCAGTGTTTTTCAACGGTTAGGTGTGTTTTCTGAGCCGCAGAGCGCCCCCTGTAGGAACTCCCGTGTTCCACGCATGCGCAGGAGTAGCTAGATGATAAAATTAGTCATTCTTCTCACTTCAGCTCATCGCTTGAAATGCATGTCGGTGGAGAGCGTCTGCAGTGTATTTACCCGGCTACAGTGGCGCAGGATTTCACATCATCTCCTCACATCTTTCATGATCTCTTCTGTTTGGAAACCGACCTCTATCGACATGAACGCGCTCTCATCGCCGACCAAGACCGAGATGTTTGTTTACGCAGAAGTGATCTTTTATTCTCATTTAGTCAAATGAACCTAATCGCGCTGGCCAATGTAGCCGTCTAGTGCTCAGTTCTGCCCGCTCGGAGCGTTTTGTTTAGATTGTAGTCTGCTTTAAAACATTTACCTTTGGATCTGGCCAAAAGCATCTTCACACATCAGTCGGATCAAAGAAGAGATTCGACTTTTTTCATCCGGGAGTGGGGGATAATATGTCAAGACGAAAACAGACCAACCCTTTCAAAGTGAATTGTAGGTATCCCAGGTATTGTAAACACTTTTAATTTACTAGTTCGCGCAAAACGGGCGTTTTGTCTCCTGGAGGTGATAGTGTTCATCATGTAGGGAAGCCCGAGTCATGATACACTGTGGCATTGAGTTGTTTGCTCTGGTGAAGTCTTACATCCGCATTTTACTGTACGAGCACAACAGCCAGAGGCCAGGCGTTCACAAACCATCATCACAACATGGTCACGATATCAGTGAAACCTAATCTAGAGATTGTAGATGAACCTCATGAAATATGTGCGATTTTATACCTGAACACTGGAGATGTTTCTGTTCGCCTCAGAAAATATCCTCACATGCATTTACTTGTGATAATATCACACGGATATATTTGCGATAAGACGGTAAAACCTTAAATAAAAGTCTTTAAATAAATATAAACCGCCTCTGAAAACAAGTGCAGCTGGATAACATATGAACTTTATTCGAATTCTCTTTACATATATTAACTTATTTGTATAGCACACATACATATGGTCTGTCAAACGATTAATCGCATCCAAAATAACTTTTTTTTTTACATATGTGTGTACTGTGCATAATTATGTATTAGAAATACACACATACGTGTTATATTTAATAAATCTTTGTATATACTCTGTATGTATATATATATATATATATTATATAATTTATATTATATATAAATCTTATATATGTAAATATAAAATTTTTATTAAATATATACATGCATGTGTGTGTATTTTCATATACATAATTATACACAGTACACACATATTATGTAAAAAAAAAAAAAAATTATTTTGGTTTGTTTGACCGCACATATATATAACAGTAACAGTAATTTTCAATTGTTATGAGTAAATAAAGGTGAACGCTTCCCTAGTTTTCATTAAAAAAAAATCATATTTTATATCAGTGAGCATAGAGGTTAACTCATACTTTGTCCTTTGTTGTAATGTACAACATAAAACTTAAATGTAAGGGATGATGTGCAGTCAGACGCTCATTATGAATAGTCCTCTTGGGGGCTTGTAGAATGTAGATCAAGTTTATTGATTGTTAGACTGTACATTATATCACTTATTACACAGTTAAAGGGTTAGTTCACCTGTAAGGCCTTCATTCATCTTCGGAACAAAAATTAAGATATTTTGATTAAATCTGATGGCTCAGTGAGTCCTACATAGACAGCAATGACATTTCCTCTCTCAAGATCCATAAAGGCACTAAAAACATATTGAAAACAGTTCATGTGAGTTCAGTAGTTCTAGTTTAATATTATAAAGCGACGAGAATACTTTTTGCATGCCAAAAAAAAACCTCAAAATAATGATTTTTCAACAATATCTTGTGATGGCCGATTTCAAAACACTGCTTCGGCGCTTAATGAATTGAATCAGTGACTCAGATCTATCAACTGGCTAAACTGCTGAAATCACGTGACTTGAGTCACTGATTCGATTCGTAAAGCTCCGAAGCAGTCTTTTGAAATCGGCCATCACTAGATATTGTTGAAGTCGTTATTTTGGCGCACAAAAAGTATTCTTGTCGCTTTATAATATTAAGGTAGAACCACTGAACTCAAATGAACTGATTTAAATATGTTTTAGTACCTTTATGGATCTTGAGAGAGGAAGTGTGAATGCAGGCCTCACTGAGCCATTGGATTTCATCAACAATATCTTCATTTGTGTTCCGAAGATGAACGAAGGTTGTAGAACAACATGAGCGTGAGTAATAAATGACATTATTTTCATTTTTGGGTGAACTAACCCTTTAATTACAAAACAAATGAATACATGGACAATGATTTTACTTGTTTACTTACTTGTAGAGTCAGTGCAGTGGCAGAACACGATCATAGCTATGTAAGAAACAGGTTTCCAGTGTTACAGTGGTCATTTGATAAATCAGAATCAAATATGCAAATAGGGTAATACAGGGTGTTTCAAAAAGATTTAATAAATATATTTCAAAATGGCAACATGTTACAATTGCACAAATTCCAAATGGTTTAGTGAGTGAAGTTTTACTAACCATTTTATAAATGCTCTGTGTGCCCTTCACCTGCTGCATGGACAACATCGAGATGAAACAGACGCTTTTCAGAGTGTCTGTTTCCACTGAAGTCACCGCTGCTGTGATTCTGTTTTTAAGGTCATCCAGATTAGTCGCTAATCGTGGCACAAAAACACGGTCTTTGACTTATCCCCACAAGAGAAAGTCACAGGGTGTAATACCAAGAGTGTAGCGCCAAGTCTTGGGGTCCCGTGCGACCTATCCAACTTTGAGGCAGTGTGTCATTTAGGAAACGTCAAACCTGCAGGTTCGTTTGTAATTTTTTGTGCAATTATAATATGTTGCCATTTTTAAATATATTTGTTTGAAATTGGGTCTTTTTGAACACCCTGTATATGGAAATAGTGTGTTCACTTATACACTCTTTAAAATAATGGTTCAAAAAGAGGGTTTTTGAATATAGTGATGCCAAAGAAGAACTTTTTTTTTGGTTTCCCAAAAGAACCTTTCAGTGAACAGCTTTTAATTGATTAGTTCAACTCAGAATGAAAATTTCCTGATAATTTACTCACCTCCATGTCATCCAAGATGTTTTTCTTTCTTCAGTTGAAAAGAATTTAAGGTTTTTGAGCAAGACATTCCAGGATTTTTCTTCTTATAGTGGACTTCAATGGGGACCAATGGGTTGAAGGTCCAAATTGCAGTTTCAGTGCAGCTTTAAAGGGCTCTACATGATCCCAGACCAAAATAATGGTCTTCTCTAGGGAAACGATCAGTCATTGGGTCAAAAAATAAAATTTATATACTTTTTAACCACAAATGCTCATCTTGCACTAGCTCTGCGATGCGCCACGCATTACCTGATCATGTTGGAAAGGTCCACACGTGACGTAGGCGGAAGTACTGCGGTATGGCGAAAAACTCCATCTCATTTTCTCCTTCAACTTCCAAATCGTCCGACATCACATCACAATCGTCTTTGCACATTTGCTTTGTAGACACTGGATCGGTACTTTCGCCTACGTCACGTGTGACCTTTCCAACGTGATCACATAATGCGTGGCGCATCGCAGAGCAGTGCAAGATGAGCATTTGTGGTTAAAAAGTATATACATATATTTTTATTGTTTTTGGAAAATTACAGATGGTTTCTCTAGATAAGACCCTTATTCCTCGTCTGGGATCATGTAGAGCCATTTGAAGCTGCACTGAAACTGCAATTTGGACCTTCAACCCTTTTGATCCCTATTGAAGTCCACTATAAGGAGAATAATCCTGGAATGTTTTCATCAAAAACCTTAATTTCTTTTCAACTGAAGAAAGAAAGACAAACATCTTGGATGACATGGAGGTGAGTAAATTATCAGGAAATTTTAATTCTGAAGTGAACATGAATTGGTTCTAAGGATGTTAAAGTTTCTTCATGGAACCATCGATGCCAATAAAGAACCTTTATTTTTTGCACTAGTCTCCAGCTGTGTCCTATATTTATCTGCAGACATGAGATAAAGATTGTCAGACCTGATGAAAAGACTGAAACGTTACAGTACATGTTGCTCTGTCTTTCCTTTTTTAAAGTAGAAATTGGGGGAAATGTACCATGGGAAATTTTACACCATGGGAACTTGTATGACTGATCTTGTTCTTCCATCATGCCTGGCTTTTGTCAGTTAGGCAAAGTGAGGCCTGAATTGGTTGTCTGGGTTCATCTGATGTCTGACTATGACCATTCTTCAACCCCACAAAACTAGACAGCCTGCGAGGGCCCCGTCCTCTGTCTGTTCTCAGTATTTGTTGGATTGGTGGGGCTGTGGGAGAGGGATGGTTTGAATTCAGGAGTGCTCATTGTTTGGTATCCGAGTTAAGTTTTGTCTCTGTTTGTCTGTTTTGTTCCCACCCCCCTCCACTGATTTTACCCTTTCTCTCGTGTCTGTTGGATGATGAGTTTGTCTCTTTGTCTGGATTCAGACAGACACTGCGTCACCTCCTGCCTACAGACACACAGACTCTGAGATAACATCACAGTGGCACACAGAGGGGGGAGCGAGGGTGGATGGAAGGGAGAAGACGGAGGGAGGGTGGAGAGACAGATGTACAGACAGATCTGGCAGTGGGGGATGGGCAACTCTCTTACATCAATCACGGGCTGACTGCCGTGGAGCCGCTCTGTTGGAGCGGTTCGTAGTTTAACGCTAATATCTCTCATGCAAAATCTTCTGTCCTTGTAGATGCCCCCAAACACCCTTTGAAACTGTCCCGAGGATGCTTGGGAACTCATGTCAACCTTTGGTGATGATTAGTGGATGTAAAATATTACATCCGTCGGCTGTTTTTTTCAGATAGGAAAACAACATGTGGTGGAGGCATTTCTGAAATGGTCTCTGAGCTCAAATATAGACTAAAGCTTTCTGAAGTTCTACATGCCGACACTAGAAAAACCCGATTCTAGTCCAATTTGGACTTGGTCTAACAATATATCAGTTGCCCTGAGCTAAGGCAAACATCACTATTACTATTATTGCCCATACTTAATTATGATATTATTTACCCATCTTAATGGCGTTCCAATCCTATGTGACTTTCTTTCTTATTAGAGATATAAGATATTGAGAAATGTCTAGTTTTTTAAAAAAAAAAATTATTGGCATCGATGGTTCCATGAAGACCCTTAGAGAACATAAGAAGAAAAAAAAAAAGGTTCTTTTAAGAACTTTTCACTGAAAGGTGCTCTGTGGGACCAAAAATGTCTCATCTGTGGCATTGCTGCAAAAACACCCTTTTGAAACTTTTATTTTTTAAGAGTGAAGATGATTCATTTTTTGGTTCCCTAAAGACCCTTTTCAGTGAACTCTTCTTAATGGGTTAGTTCACCAAAAAATGAAAATGCCATTTATTACTCACCCTCATGCCGTTCCACACCCGTAAGACTTTGGCTAATCTTCGGAATGCAAAGTAAGAAATTTTTGTTGAAATCCAATGGCTAAAAACACTAAAACATATATTTAAATCGTTTCATGTGAGTACAGTGGTTCAATATTAATATTATAAAGCAACGAGAATATTTTTGGTGTGCCAAAAAAACAAAATAACGACTTATATAGTGATGGCCGATTTCAAAACACTGCTTCAAAGCTTCATGTCCGCCATCCGCCATCACTATATGTCGTTTTTTTTTTTTTTTTTTTTGGCACACCAAAAATATTCTCGTCTCTTTATAATATTAATATTTAACCTGATTTAAATATGTTTTTAGCACATTAATGGACCTTGAGAGAGGAAATGTCATTGCTGGCTATGGAGGCCTCACTGAGCCATCAGATTTCAACTAAAATATCATAATTTGCGTTCCGAAGATTAACGAAGGTCTTACGGGTGTGGAACGGCATGAGGGTGAGTAATTAATGACATTCTTTTCATTTTAGGTTGAACTAACCATTTAAAATAACTTTTTTTCTTAGTGTGATAAACATTTTAATAATCTAAAGAATATTTTTCTACTATAAGAATCTGTTGTGGAATGGAAGTGTTCCATGGATGTTAAAGGGTGTACATTGGAATTCAATTGTCACCAGAACTGTTTGGTTACCAACATTCTTCAAAGAACACATTCTTTAGTGTTACGCAGAAAGTCATACAGGTTTGGAACGACATGAGGGTGAGTACATGATGACAAAATGTTCAGTTTTGGGTGTACTAATGTTTTAAGGATTTTAACTAACTCCTAACTAGTATCCAGTTATTAAAGGGATCGCGTGGTGGAAATTCACCTACAAGATTAAAGTCAGGCCTCTGAATAGTAAAATTATCAAACCTTTTATCATATAAGTACATTTTCTGGTTCATCGACATCCCATAATAGTGTCCACCTGACGTGTGTAAATATTTTTTAATTTGAAACATCTTATCTAACTCCCTAAACTTCTTCCCAGCTAACTAACCTTGACGGCAGAAAGAGTCGTCATTCAAGTTGCGTCTCATTGCATTTGTAGATTAGCTTTGCAACATCAAAGAAAGATGGAAATGCATTCAAAACAATATAGTTTTGGAGTTTTTACCAAATGTATGACAGAAAAGTGACACAATACTTAGACATAAAAATAAAAGGTAACTTATGTACATCTCCGTTCTCATCAATCAAAATCTAACCCTTACACGTACGGCATAACCTCCGTTGGGCAGCGACCTACTTGAAACCTTCAGTTACATTCTTAGACAGTTAGCACTCTTTTGAAAACTCCCTCAGTCAGAAACAACATCTCATAAAGAGATCGTAAAACTAATCCATATGAATTGAGCGGTTTAGTTCAAATTTTCTGAAGAGACTCGATCGCGTTATATGATTAACAGATTGAGTTTAGGCTTGAATTTATTCACATATAAACATTGATCAACTCAAATTACACAGCAAAAGCAAGAGGTTTGTTCTCACGTGTCAAGCAGGTTCGTTTGAGCTTCTGTTTATGTTTGCTGATCAATGTTTATATGTGAATAAAAGCCTAAATTAAATCTGCTTAGCATGTAAAACGATTGAGCCTCTTCAGAAAATTTGGACTAAACCACTCAATTCATATGGATTAGATTTATAATAGTTAGTTTTCATTTTTGGGCGAACTATCCCTTTAAGTCTGACATCACACCGTGTCTGGGTTCAAAGGCTGTATCAGATCCCTAGTAGGCAACAAACTGTGCTAATATATATGGGTGTAGTGATACAGTGATGAATTAATGCATCAATCAAATGACTAACGATATGATGAAATCAATGCAGAGCGTAAAAGAAAGAAGCAAAAAAAAAAAAAAAATATATATATATATATATATATAAATGATGAAATTTTTCTGTATAAATGTATTTTTTCAAAAACCTCAGTAAATACTTCATTTGTGATTTGCACAGAAGACTTATCATTGCTTATTTCACTGCATACGCCAATGATGAGCTGTCATCAGACGATTGATGATCTCATGTGATCTCATGTTTTTTGTGGGGTTTTTTTTCTCTTTAAATTATTTATTTTTACCCAGTTGGGATACAGGGTTTGCAACTTTCAGGGAGTTCAATTAAATGTTTAAATTATACTTTGGTTGCATTTGAATCGATAAAAATGTAACTGGTTGTGTAAAATAAACGTCCATTTTACTGTAGTTCTACCAAAAAAATCATGAGCCTAACCTTTTTCTTCATTCCAAAATTGGCCAGACAGTGATTAATCTTTTCTGAATTGGTGTCTGGGACACTGAGCATGGATTCTTTATTGTACTCAGAATTTTTAAAAGCTTAGCTTAAAGGTGTGCTACAATAGCGCTCATAAACGGCTATTCTCACTTGAAATGGAGTAGAGCATACAGCATTATCAGAAGGTTGATGTCGCAACTTAAAGGGATAGTTCACCCAAAAATGAAAATTCTGTCATTAATTACTCACCTTCATGTTGATCCAAACCCGTAAGACCTTTGTTCATCTACGAAACACAAATTAAGATATTTTTAATAAAATCCAATGGCTCAATGAGGCCTCTAGTTAATTAACACTTTCAGATGCCCAGAAAGCTACTAAAGACCTATTTAAAACAGTGCATGTGACTGTGGTTCAACCTTTTAAAATTATGAAGCGACGAGAATACTTTTCTCACCAAAAAAAACTAAATGATTTTTCAACAATATCTAGTGATGGGCGATTTCAAAACACTGCTTTATGAATCTTTTGTTTCGAATCAGTGGTTCGGAGGTGTATCAAACTACCAAAGTTGCGCCCCCAAGTGGTGAACCATTGAAATTTCGGAACACTTATGACGTAACGAAGCCTCGTTTACTGAAATCACATGACTTTGGCAGTTTGATACACACTCTGAACCACTGATTCGAAACAAAAGATTCGTAAAGCTTCATGAAGCAGTGTTTTGAAATCGCCCATCACTAGATATTGTTGAATAAAGTCGTTGTTTAGTTTTTTTTGGCGCACAAAGTATTCTTGTCGCTTCATAACATTAAGGTTGAACCACTGTAGTCACATGATCTGTTTTAAATGTGTCTTCAGTACCTTTCTGGGCACTGAAAGTGTAAATTAACTAGAGGCCTCACTGAGCCATCAGATTTTATCAAAAATATCTTAATTTGTGTTCCGAAGATGAACGAAGGTCTTACGGGTTTAGAACGACATAAGGCCGAGTAATAAATGACATAATTTTCATTTTTGGGTGAATTCATCCCACACTGTTACAGACATGAATGATACCTCAAATCAGGTGTTACTTTTATAAGAGATCAGATACAATTTTTGCCTGATGAACAATAAAACGGATTGTAAAATCCTATAGATCTTCAAAGGACGGTCTTGGGCCAGTAAACAACCACCTAGAACACCCTAGCAACCATTATGAACACCGTAGCAACTCCTTGTCAACCTCCCAGAACACTGTAGCATGTCACACTTTTCATTAGAAAGCATTTAAATCTGGTTTTATTAGTATGCTGGTTGCTGTTCATGTTACTCATTAAAGCAGGTTTGCAGAAGGTGTTTGGTAGATGGCAGCAATGGAGTAATGGGATGCATGCAGGGTGGGAAGCAGCTCCGTGTGGGCGTATGGAGTGCTTCTGGAGGAGATTATTCTCACATTAGAGGCACGGACTCGCCGTGCAGGAGATGCAGGCTGTTTCCTCTGGGACTGCAGTGTATGTTGTGGGTTCAGCACAACGTGGGGGTTGGTGAGCGTTTGTTTGTAATGTGTTAATGCAGCATCAACTATTGTTCTGATCACAGAACACCACTGCATCTCTGGACCTAGCTGCCCCTGTTGTTGATACGATCTGTCTTTTCTTTGAAATTCAAAGTGAGAATTAATTCAGATTCAGGCTTTTTGATGAGTTGAAAACATTGAGTCCAGGATTCTTTTTGGTACCACGGAAGCCTGTATTTATAATAAATTATAAGGGTGTTCTTAAAGGGATAGTTCACTGAAAAATAGAAAATTCTGTCATCATTTACTCACCCTTATGCTGTTCCAAATCTGTATGAGTTTGTTTCTTCTGCTGAACACAAAAGAAGATATTTTGAATAATGTCTGTTACTGTCAACTGTCTGGTTACCAACATTCTTTAAAATGTCTTTTTTTTAGTTCAACAGAAAAAAAAATTACTTATACCAGTTTGGAACCATCATAAAGGTGAAAAGATCAGGCAATTTAACAGGAAAGAAATGGTTTTTAAAGCTTTTTGACAGTTATAGTGCCACCTGTGGTCCGATCTCCATAAAAGTTTGCTTGCTTGTTTAGAATCACGTCACATGCGTTCACCTATTTTCGTGAAGTTCTGAGTTTTCGTTTAGGTTTTATAGGCTTTTGAGTATATTTTGCCACACCCATTTTCTATATTTCCCTATCATAGCTACTCAAATGGTAAAGTTCAACTTTTTTTTTTGATAATTATTGATCTAGAGAGTCCAGAGAATTGTACTGCACTAGTTTGGTTTCCGATCGGGCAAAAAACCTAGGACTAGTTCACAAAAGTAGTTTTTTTTTTTTTTTTTTTACAATAAAACAAATATTTAATTAATGTTTTGATTGACACCAGTTTGGAACATCATAAAGGTGAGTAAATGATAATATTTTAATTTTGGGGTGAACTATGCCTTTGAAGGCATTATATTGCTTGCATAATGCCTTATAAAAAAAATTAAGTTGTATTATCTCATGAATAATAACTGTTGTCAAGATACCAAAATTATGACTTTGAGATACCTAACTAAAATATCTCAATCTCAATACCAATATTGAACGGATTGCACAGCAAAAACCTGGAAAAGTAATAATAATCGACAGAACGTGGAACTTAAAATTTCTTGTTTATTTTTTTATTTAAACACCATTATTTGCAATTTAAGGAAAAGTGTTACCAGTGTGAACACTGTCAAAATACAGAGATGTTTGCAACATTGATAAGTTAGATAAAAGAATAAAGCCAATTAATAATTATTGCTCTCGATTGCCTCAAACTCAACTTTGACAAAATAAATCACACTCATTTGACATCTATTTGAGGACGAGCATCATGTAGGCTACTTGTGTTATAAATAACATTCAGTAACCTGTCGTTTAGTGGTTGGCAGTATGACCAGATTCTTATTTTAATTTTATTTCAGAATAATAATATCTAAATATAGCTGCGAGCAGCTTGAATATAGGGTTCAAGCGCTTTAATGCCTTTAAGCACATGCGTAAAAAAGGTATTATGTTTTATTTAGCAAGCAATCTTAATAAATGATGGAAAAGATCAGGCAATTTAACAGGAAAGAAATGGTTTTTAAAGCTTTTTTACAGTTATAGTGCCACCTGTGGTCCGCCTCCATAAAAGTTTGCTTGCTTGTTTAGAATCACGTCACATGCGTTCACCTATTTTCGTGAAGTTCTGAGTTTTCGTTTAGGTTTTATAGGCTTTTGAGTATATTTTGCCACACCCATTTTCTATATTTCCCTATCATAGCTACTCAAATGGTAAAGTTCAACTTTTTTTGATAATTATTGATCTAGAGAGTCCAGAGAATTGTACTGCACAAGTTTGGTTTCCGATCGGGCAAAAAACCTAGGATTAGTTCACAAAAGTATTTTTTTTTTTACATTAAAACAAATATTAAATGAATGTTTTGATTGACAGCAGTGGTTCTTGAGGCAAAGTTGTTCAGTATGAGGAGATCCATCAAATGATATGAACATTGTGTGGATCTGTGAAACACCATGATACTCGTTAGCGCCAACTAGTGGCCGATTTCTTTCAAAATTCTTACAGACCTCTAGGACCATGAGTCAAACATGCCCACCGAGTTTTGTTCCGATCGGCCTCCGTTAACCTTGTCTAATATAGGTGCTCAAAATACATTGGCCGATGGCGGCCATGTTTTTCGAGATACACCAGTGTCCTCATAGACAATCATGTCTCCTTGGACCAAGACACTGTATGCCAATTTTCAAGTCAGTCGGGCTAACGGTTGCATAGTTATAGCTGTTTTCATGTTTTTTTCCCATGTTGTAGTGCCACCAAGTGTCCAATTGCCGCAATTTTTTTTTTTTACTGAAAATCTCATTCCGTTCAAGATTTACAGCCATTTTAGTAAAAGTCAATATGGTTTTGTTGATTTTACATATAAATAAACAATAAAATGTTTGAAGCAAATGTGTCATATAACCCATTCGTGATGTCTTATGGCTGTTTTCGTTTTTCAAAATATCTTCTTTTTGTGTCCCACAATGACGTGAAGTAAAAAAAGAAAGAATTTATTTTTGGGTGAAATATCCCTAAAAAATTTAATAAAATAAATATAAAAAGTATTATAATAAATATGATAAGTATTAATGTTCGGCTTGTAACTTGTCCCACACCATTTGTGCAACGGTCATTAACGAGATCTCAAATTGTAAATCTATATTTTTGGCATTAAAAACACAAAATTCTATTGACTTATATTGAAGAATATGATATTCTAATCTCAGGTCCAAAGACTTGCTGGGATCATTTATCATGGGCCTGTAAGCAACACCCTAGCAACCACCCAGAAATGCACTAAAACACTCAAAATACCTCGGCAACCAAAGCAGTTTTTTGTATGTGCAAGCCCAACTCAAAAACTAGTTTTACATATAGTGGCATTCTCAGTGACTGTTGTTTCACTCACAGGGCCTTTTCACACGACTGGGTTGTCCGGCCCTCAGCACACTTTTGAGATGGATGCTAGAGATGACTTCATTGAAGACGGCGAATGCCATAGCAACAACTCACAGGAACATGAAGAGCAAGACAGCACAAGTGGTGAGCTACCCGGCTTCAAAGGCAACTCACGACTACTGTCTGTGAATTTATTTATATATTTGCTTACTGCTCATAAAGTATTAAAAATCCAGGAAGACAACTGTGATTGTTCTGTACAGTGTTAAGACTTAAATAAGAAAAGCAAAGCAAAGTGACCTGTAATGGAGCCATTGATAATATTATGAATCTTTGTCCTATGCTGCCAGATGACGGTGATAGTGATTTTGATAAGGATGACTCCTCAAATGCCTCTGCTGATTACAGCATGATGAGTAATAAGAGCAGCCAAGGCCTCATACTACAGGATGACGTCAAGGAGGTGAGGGATGCGTGTTTAATGTTATCTTGCATTCTTCTTTTATCACATGATTTGCATTACCAGCTTTGTCATAGACAACTCGAAAAATTCTTCAGCCTCGACCAATATCATTTTAATGATTTACAAATAGATTGAAATATAATATTCTATCCCTAACTTCTAACCTAAAAATCTAAATGTAAACATTACCAACATGTTAGTATTTTGTGTGTGTGGGGGGGGGGGGTCTTTTGTCATTAAAAAATAATGTTATAATTAAAAATATATAAAAAATTTTTTTATTTTTTTTATTTCTCTGAATTTTTGGTTAAATATTACCTATATATTTATTCATAAGATTCACATTTTCAGATTCCCACAGATTCTGAGTAGATTGAGATGAGATATATATTATATATATATATATATAAGATGTTAAATTAACACTTGAGTGCGGTGTGTGTGTGTGTATATATATATATATATATATAATATACACACACCGCACTCAAGTGTTAATTTAACATCTTTGTACTGTTTAAAATGATTAATTAAATTTCAGATTTGTAGCAGATTTCCACACTGAATTTATTAAATTTCATAACACTTTTAAAAGCATGCAGCCATCTTAAGAATTTTGTGTTTGAACTTGTGTTTTTGCGGTAGCTCTGTATATTTCTAATGGAATTGCTGTCGAAGAGTGATTAGATGGTAAAGTGGATTTACTTATTGTAGAGTTAATGGAAGTTATCATGAGCATTTTCATGTCTGAAGCGGATGTCAAAACAAATGTCAGAAGACCAGGAAGTTTTTTAAATGAGTGGTTCATAAATCCGTAAGATCTTACCTTTGTTCTGTGGAGATACAAACCGGAAGACAGAACAAAATGAGCTCAGCTCTAAAAAGGGTACATAAAGGTCTATAATTGACTCATTTAATTTACAAGCCTGTTTGATTTCATAAAATTGAGGTGAAGAGCATTACATAATTCTTTGCCATTACATCTTGAAGGGTTGATAGATATTTTTGTAGGGTGACTCATGGCTCTATAGCAACCCAGTTTAAATGACAGTTGGAATGAGTCACAAAGGCTTATGGATTCATTTGTCTACCAGTGTCGCATCAGTCATCTGCAGCTACAGTTATTATCAGTTTAGTCATTTCACTTCTGTTCAATCATACTATATAAAAAAAAAATTACACTACATTTCAGACTGCAAGTCTTGTTACTCTAAGCTTTTATCTGTTTGTTGGTCCATTATGTGTTTTAGGAGAGTGAGGAGGGGACAGACCAGGGGAGCAATTTTGCTTGTCCTCTTTGTTCCCTGGAGTTCAGTGGCCCAGATCAGCTCATCGCACATGTCTACCAGGTGAGGACAACTTAATCCTCTTGTATCTTTTAGACTCTGTTTACCCCTGGTATTAAAATCCATCTCTTGGGTCCAAAACGTTTTGTTATCAGATCACTCAAACTGCATTTGGAGTAGGGCTGCCCTCAACTAAAGATTTTTCTAGTCAACTAGTAGCTGTTCATTTAAAGGTGCCATAGATTCAAAAATTGAATTTACCTCGGCATAGTTGAATAACAAGAGTTCAGTACATGGAAATGACATACAGTGAGTCTCAAACACCATTGTTTCCTCCTCCTTATATAAATCTCTTTTGTTTAAAAGACCTCGGAAGAACAGGCGAATCTCTACATAACACTGACTGTTACGTAACAGTCAGGATCATTAATATGTACGCCCCCAATATTTGCATAAGCCAGCCCATGTTCAAGGCATTACACAAGGGCAGCCAGTATTAACGTCTGGATCTGCACAGCTGAATCATCAGACCAGGTAAGCAAGCAAGGACAATAGCGAAAAATGGCAGATGGAGCGATAATAACTGACATGATCCATGATTACATGATATTTTTAGTGATATTTGTAAATTGTCTTTCTAAATGTTTTGTTAGCATGTTGCTAATGTACTGTTAAATGTGTTTAAAGTTACCATCGTTTCTTACTGTATTCACAGAGACAAGAGCCGTCGCTATTTTCATTATTAAACACTTGCAGTCTGTATAATTCATAAACACAACTTCATTCTTTATAAATCTCTCCAACAGTGTGTAATGTTAGCTTTAGCCACGCAACATAGCCTCAAACTCATTCAGAATCAAATGTAAACATCCAAATAAATACTATACTCACATGATCCGAAGCATGCATGACTAACATTTTGTAAAGATCCATTTGAGGGTTATATTAGCTGTGTGAACTTTGTTTATGCACTGTTTTATAGTCGCGAGCTCGGGGGTAGGGAGCGCAAGGATTTAAAGGGGCGGCGCAGCCTGAATCGGTGCATAATTAATGATGCCCCAAAATAGGCAGTTAAAAAAATTAATTAAAAAAAAAAAAATCTATGGGGTATTTTGAGTTGAAACTTCAGACACATTCAGGGGACACCTTAGACTTATATTATACCTTGTGAAAAAAACGTTCTAGGGCACCTTTAAGCCATTAGTCGACTAAACGCTTGTTTATATTAATGAGCCATAAATCATAATAATGAGCTTTTAATTGCCTATACATAATACATAGCCTGATCAGTGCTCAAGCACACGCATAACGTTTGTCAAAGCGCAACGGCAGACGTGATGATTATGAGTGTGTCATGAACTGTCTAGATTAAGTCAACGATGATGACTCATCATCTCTGCAATAGGGGATGCGCCTATATGAAGTTTCATATGGATTACATAATCTGAGGATATTTATTTTCCAGTTGAATTTGTTCATGTAAAAGTAGACATTTCAAGCATTCTATAGATATATTTCTCATGTTTGTGAGGCAAGTATACGCTGAGTTTCGGTATGTCATGCACTAAGCACGCTCTCCACACAAGCATGGATATTTTCCTAATAATAGCACACATTTATCTAGGACTAGGCTAACGTTAGAGTGAACAGACTTTTAAAGTTGCTACTACTTACATGTTTCAAGTGATAAGCCATATTTGAGGTCGATGAGTGATAGACAAATGTTTGGATTTCCTGCAGTTAACAATCTGTCCCTAATATAGTGCGTGACTTCGCCACTTCCTGTGGAGTTTTTTTTTCTGCGACTAATAAAATCTTGGTCGACCGAGCCTCTTCTAGTCGACTATTAGAGGGCAGCCCTAATTTGGAGCTTGTCAATTACATGCAGATTGTGAAGAACATCTAAAGGCTGGAATATACTACACAACTTTTAAAAACTGAACACTTGTCAACTTTATAAATGGTTACAGACTAAGACTGGTGTCCTGACTTTTCAAACCATTTACGATAAATGGAGACTGCCTTAAACGATAAGTTCATGGTACTAACTCTAGTCCCCATTGTAAATGCTTGAACAATGACCAGTATATTATTTAAAATTGTCCGGAAGACAGAATGTCATGTGAGTTTGGAACAACGTGAGGTTGAGTGAATAACTATTTTTGGGACTGTTCCTTTAAGTCTCTTCAGTTGAGAAGAATTTATGTATGAACTCTCTTGTCTTATTTTCTGTGACCAGCACACAGCTGTGGGTGGCAGTAAGAGTTATATCTGTCCTGTTTGTGGACGAGCTCTCAGTTCTCCAGGCTCTCTTGGCCGCCATCTTCTCATCCATTCAGAGGACCGTCTGTCCAACTGTGCAGTGTGTGGGGCTCGCTTCACAGACACCAACAACTTCAACAGGTCAGTTCTTTCCTTGAGACATGATTTTATCAGGATGCTTCATTTTTTTTTTTTTTTTTTAAGAAACTCTTAACAGTTTTCTGTTCTGAATTTGTAGAGGAAAGTTGAAGGAATTCCTCGACACAAGCAGTATAGAGATCAACAGTGAGGGTGAGGCCTGTGCCATGTCCAACTCTCTACCCAGAAGCCCTATGAATAACCCCAGCACAAATCCTGGTCCTGTACTGACCTCATTGCCAGATGGTCTTCTCCCTTCTGCACCTCCTCTTCCCTCACTCTCTGACAGCCTCAGTCCTTCCAGCACTGGCCTTCCGCCTCTTCCAGACCTCATGAACCCTATGCCTGTGTACCCGGCTGGAGTTTTGTTGGTCTGCAACAGCTGCGTAGCCTACCAGCAACTTGTGGATGCCCAATCGCCATCCATGAGGAAATGGGCAATGCGTAGGAAGAACGAACCCGTAGAGGTGCGGATGCAGCGGCTGGAACGTGAGCGAACGGCCAAGAAGAGCAAGAGGGCATGCGAGACACCGGAGGAGCGGGAGATGCGTCGCTTACGAGACCGCGAGGCAAAGCGGCTGCAAAGGATGCAGGAGACAGATGAGCAGCGGGCACGTCGTCTACAGCGTGACCGGGAGGCCATGCGACTCAAACGGGCCAACGAAACACCTGAGAAGAGGCAGGCACGGCTAATCCGTGAGAGGGAGGCCAAGAGGCTAAAGCGGCGCTTGGAGAAGATAGACCCATCGCTGAGAAACCAGATCGAGCATGACCCTGCTGCAATGGCTGCGCTCACTGCTGACATGAATCTTTTCCAGTTTTCCTTCCCCATGTCCGTTCCCTCCATGGACAATGGACTGTTTATGAAGCTTCCCTAACAAGCACAGCTCCAAACACCTCTCAGCCCGGCATTTGAGAAGAACTTGCCATTCTTAAAGAATACCTATCTTGACTATAACTGTGATGAGAATGTTATGCTCTTGCAGTTTCAAGGAGGCGCTCACCCTGACAGCGATTTGCAGTGATGTAGGTCCCAGATGTCGTTCATTTTCAATGAGAGATTTGAGGCAACATGAGAGACCATGTGTTGCAATGCAACAGTGTTGAGCAGAGTTCAACTTTATGCAGACAGGCAGCAACACATGTGGCGACTACCAGTGGGAGTGTAGACAGCGATGCTCACGTGATCTGCTGCCTGAAACAGTTGGATATTGCAGTACAGAAGTGGTTCTACTGGACAGACGAGGCAGGCAATTGCTTCAAATTGCAGTTGGATAACCCCAGAGGGTGATGGATTACAGTAGTCAACAGCAAGAAGAAATAAACCTCCTTAAAACCAGTGCTCAACAATGTTTAGTAAACTATGATGACATTTTTGAGAACTCACCTAATCCCTTTAGCTGTGACCTCAGTGAAATAAGAGTGAGATGATGTAGATGATGTTCCCATCTGGTAGTCGGAGGAGGAAAAAAGGGGCCACCAGTCAAGTAGAACGCCCACTAGGAACCAACAGTATGGCAACTTGCTGACCTCCTCGTATGTAATTTAATTGCTGTCAGTGTGAACGACCCTTTATGGATTTAGGCAGAAATTGATTTACAAAATGAACTGAACTTGTATAAAAAAAATCCAACTTTCACAGAAGGGAAACGAGGCAAACATGTTTCCCTATCTTTAAGCATGTTTTAGGAGATCGGTCTACTTAATTTTCAAGGCTCAGACATTTAGCCATCTTTTTTCAGAGCAGTGAGGCCTTTCCCTAAGGAGGTTCTCTGTTTGCACACGGACCTACAGTGACAGGAGTGAGACGTGTAGCCACACTTCACACTCAGCCTACGGTTCAAATTTGCCAGTCTAAAAGGTTGGAGTTTACCTGCAACTATGGCTCATCTCCCAGGACCCTAGATTGGGTCACTACTAGCTCATATTCACAGAACCAACTACCTCACCATGGGCTCTTTGCATGGCCTAGTCACAATCTGTGGTCTTGACCAGGACCAAAGGGGCTGTGCAGGACCACACACTGACTCAATGTTCCTAATGCCAACACCTACTATAGTCCAGGGGTGTCCAATCCTGCTCCTGGAGGACCACCTTCATGTAGTTCAGCCACAACCCTAATTAAACACTCCTGAACCATCTAATCAAGGCATTCAGGGTTACTTGAAACCTCCAGGCAGGTGTGTTGGAGCAGATTAGAGATGAGCTCCTAAAGCTTAAAAATGCTCCCTTCGGATGCATTCCAATCTCAGGAGGTATTAAGGCACATCCAAATACAATGTTTGCTTCACTTCCTGTCTCCTGAGATACCTTCATCTGATCGATTTGTGAAGGCAGCATAGATGTATCCTTCACTGCCTTTGATATCCCACAATCCTGTGCTTTCCATTCTGTGAAAGCAGAGCTATAAAATAAAAATGGCATCTGAAAGTTGCAGTTGGTGGTCAGTTTCTACGTTTTTTACCAACATTTTCACACTTACGATGTCATTTCTAGCAAGAAATCACTATTGCAGTAATTAAATATTTGCTTAGTTATCACCAAAGCTCTCTCTATTGTGCTGTAGATCATTAAACCATTACGCTGCCTCAGAAGTAGGGCTTAGACAATTAATCTGTATCGCGAATTGAGAAATGATTCTGGATCGATTCTGAGAATTTCCGAATGCATCGTGATTCTCTCTCGAATTGATTCTGAGCTTAGTTTTTAACAGCAGATGGCACTGCATGCTTTAGAAACGGCCATAATCTGCTTGCTTTCAATTCCTTACACACACTTCAACCTTCTATGAAATAATCATTCATAAAGTTCACTTACTTGGACACAGACTCAGCCAAATGCATAACCGCTCTTCTTCACGAGCATTTAAGCGTGCGGTTAAAAAATAGTCATCTGCTGGTAAAATCTAAGCTCAGAATCGATTCAAGAGAGAATCACGAAGCATTTGGAAAATCTCAGAATCGAGCCATGAATCGTAATGCATAGATTTATCTTCCCATCCCAGTCCGAAATCAGTTTCGCAAGGTACCTTCGTGCGCAAACGCTTCCTACAAGTCATTGCCTGATAAGGCAGCGAGGCAACAAATCATCTGCCTAAGTTTTCAGGCGCAGCCTACATGAAGGTGGCCCTCCTGGAGTAGGATTGGACACACCTGCTATTATCATTGCTCTACATGTTTGCTGAAATGACAACTTTATTTAAATGCTGTTTGAATGCCACTGATCCAAATGGTGAAATCTATGTGGGCTTGTGGTCTCCTGGTCTTTCTTTACACCGGTTTTGCATCCACAAGACCATATTTATCAAGATTTACAAGAATGCCACCTTTGCCGCCAATATGCCCCTCAATGCACCCTTTAGTTGAGCCCGGACTATTTGAGTGTGGACTCCAAGAAAGATCTCAAGGGCTGAGGGTAACATTTGGGACAACTTCTATGGAGGATATTGTCTTTTTCAAAAGAGGAAGGTTATCTCTGTGGATGTACTGTTAATTACTGAAAGTATCCGCTTCGAAGCACATACAGCACACTTCTCTGACCTCCCAAAGGCTTTATACCTTATCACAATGCTACACGGGTTGTTTTTTTTCTAGGAACTCAGGGATGGTGTGGATCATCGGCATCCTCACGGCCTGAGAACATAGAGGAGCAGGAGACCTCCTCTTCCCAATTCTTCATTATCATCATCACTCTCAGACCAGATACTACCTTATACTTACCTTTACTGGTCACATTGGCCTTTTTTCTCTTATTCAGACTGCAAACTCCCCACCTGAGCCAAAATGTCGATAAGGATATTACGCAACTCCATTACATCTCAACTAACCAACCAGTCTCTGCCCTCTGCTGCTGTCACTGTACTGTAAAATGTGTATGTTACCTCTTTAAACTAGTGTGGTCCCGCACTGGACCTGGGAATGCTTGTTGTTAATGGTGAGGCACTTAGTGTGTGCTCAATCTTTATGGCAACACAAGTAGTGTACAAATTCAAAAAAAAGGTTGCCTTTGTCACTGGAAAGTTATTCTTTGGTTTTATATTTAATGATTTAAATGATTTTGTGTGCTATTTCAATGAGATGTGCAATGATGTAAAGGTTTAGTGAATGCATGTACAATGAAACAATCAGGACAAACACTTCCAGAGAGCAATCCCTCCTATATGACGCAGTAATAATGCTGCATATGTATGCTAAAAATGGAAATAAGGTAAATACACAAAATGTTTCACACTAATATAAAGGTGAAGTGTGTAATTTCTGTGCCACTGTCAGATGACAAAAATAATACTTGCATCCCAAACATTGCCCCCTGTCTTCCATTGTTCAGACAAACAGGTACTCCCATCCCAAATGCAAACCGACCCAGAGGTTGACAAGTTGGAACTCCCAACAAACAGAGCAAAAGCACCACAGAGTCAGTGTTTACAGCAGTGTTTCTCAAATGTTTTCAGGTGGTTGACCACTTCAAATGTGAAAGGAAAAGAGTGGACCACCAAATCTCATTTGGGGGTCTTATTCTACGGAGCCCCTAAAGCAGGGGTGGGGAACGTTGATCCTGGAGGGCCATTGTCCTGCAGAGTTTAGCTCCAACCCTGAAAAAAACACTCATCTGCCTGTTACTTTAATAATCCTGAAGACTTTGATTAGTTTCAGGTGTGTTTAATTAGGGTTGGAGCTAAACTCTGCAGGACAATGGCCCTCCAGGATCAACGTTCCCCACCACTGCCCTAAAGGGACATAGTGAAGATGATGAAAAAATATGAGATGGGAGGAAAAATTATTTAGCAATGCTTTGGCAAATGTGTTGAGTTCTCCTGAGAATGTTTGCACTCCCCCGAAAAACTTTGCATTCCCTCGCAAAGAACACAATTTTTAAGAGTGAACACATTCTTTCTCCAGGGAATGCAAAACATTTGCGAGACAAAGCAAAAGCATTTTATATATTTTTTTCCACCATCATGTCCCCTATTTTTCAATGTCTTTATCACTGATTCTGTCACCGAAAACGTTGTGGTTTGGATTTAAATCTGCAAATGCTTAAGGGTCTGTGATTGGATTGGATCATTATATGTTTCTATCCTTTTTTATGTTTGGCAGCAGTTCTTTTAACTCTAAAAGATGGAGTATGTTTTTTTTTTTGTTGTTTTTTTTTTTTTCATAAACAACCATGTAGGAAGATATATCATGGCCATATCAATTTTTGAGAAGATGCATCCTATTACTTCTACTATTCTCATTTGTAAGTCGCTTTGGAGAAAAGCATCTGCTAAACGACTAAACGTAAACATCCCAAAGACTTTCAATGAGGTTAAGGTCTGGACTCAGAGGTGCCAATTCATGTGTGACAATGATTCTTCATGCTCTTTGAACCACTCTTTCACAATTTTAACCCTGATGAATCTTGGCCATAATGCATTTTCCAACATGGTTGTTTAAGAAATTAAAAGCTACACACTCCATCTTTTAGGGTTAAAAGAACTGTTACCAAACATATAACATGCTAGAAACATAATAATCACTGTAATAATGATCCAATCGTAGATTCTTAAGTATTTGGCTATTAAAATCCAAACAGCGACTTTTTTGGGGGGCCGGGCAGTGTATAAACGTTAATCATTGAAGACAGATAACAGAAACACTTTTATCTTAATGTTAATTCATTAAGTTGATTTGATTGAATTGATTAATTCAATGTTGGTGCTTTTTATAAATTGTAATTATTTTATTTATTCAGGTCTTTTTTTTATTATTATTGACTAAACTCGCAACCACAGTTTGAGAACCACTCTGCACATAAAGTTGGGAGAACATTACACACATCACCTTGAAGCTTTACTCGGTTCTCAGTGTTTCATATTTGGCGGAAGGGTCAGTTATGTTAAAACAGACCACTGTACATCTGTAAGTACCTCTTGAAAACAGGGTAGACTGTGTGTGTGTGTGTATGATTTGTATGTCTTATATTTCATTCCAATACTTATTACAATTTATTTATTACTACAGTGAAAGATGCACATTTCAGTGTTTTAAATTCACAAATGTTGTCAATGCCATCTTTAGAGATACCTCTAATGTTCAAAGTGAAGCAGCTGAGCTTTTCTGCACAGTTGAAGGCAACTGGATACTGGTCCCACGTTAATGCTGTTGTGAAGTATTAATGGGTTCCTTAAGGAAAAGGAAAGGATTTAATGTACATGTGATGAAGCATCACTATGCAATTGAGAGCTGTACTCAAGAAACTTTGTATTACTACTATGCAGTTGATATGAAAGTAAATGGACTCAAATGCTCCAGATCACAAACCTCAGGCTACTCGTCTTGACAGTCAAGCCATTTGTCCTCAAGTCCGTACGATCCATCCTTAGTTGTGTTTTCATTTAATCGAGTTGATGTATGCACATTCAGGAAGAACAATGCAATTTTTATGATAAATTCCCTGAAATTCATTATAAAGCACTGAGTTATTTCATACAGTAGCATTAAAGTTGTGGAAACCCATCCCAATGCAAAGAGAAAATCTAATGATTCTTTGTAGTCTAGAATGAGATGTTGACAGGATGCATTGTCTATTTTGAAGATAAAATATAAGAGTATTTTCAAGCATTAACCCTATTTAGTCTGCATTATTCCTAAACTATATTTTAGTGGTATGCATTGCCATGTGACATGTTATGCATTAAAGAACCATTTTCTTTTACACATTTGTGCATATAAGTCAGTAAACCCCTGGCAATGGAACTTGCATGTTATAAACTACATGTTCTTAATGCATTTATTCAAGCTTTCCATTAAGGATTGGAGTCTAATAATTCCTTGCCTTTTTGTTATCTAGATATTTTCATGATAATGTTTACAAATCTCTAAAAGGCCAAAATGACTGAAACTTAATAAAAGTGACAAGAATAGCACTGGTCACAACAACGCCAAATCCTGTCCTTTTCAGAAAGCCATGCTCTGTTATTGGGTTAACAGATTGGAAGCTCATCATTAAAAGCAGGAACAGAATGTGGAATAAACATTGATTTTACTGCTAAGAGTTTGTTTGTGTCTTTCTCTCTTAAAAAAAAAAAATGTACACAAGTAAAGTGAGATAAAAACATTGAAAATGTGGTATTCAAAAATGCTCATGCTGATAATATCTGTAATGGGACAAATAAACAGCAAAATATAAGCATTTTCTCTATTCAGGCCCCACTAAAATGCAATGCATTTAATCTGAAATTTGGTCACAACATTCGGTAATCTTGATTATTTTCGGCGACATTTAGACGACAAATAATTCACCCCATAGTGGAATATTAAAAAAACAACAAGAGCAATTGTACATTCACAGACTCAAGGTTTGTATTTCAGATTTAAAAAAATTAATGCATACTACATTGGGTATTATTGTAATCAATCTATTATTATTAAACTCTGTAATTGATGCGTTGGATTCATCAGATGCATCAATTCACTTTTACAACCCTTTTATTACAATTCACTAATTAAATGGAACGCATAAGAAAAAACAGACGTCAAGCCAGCATGTTAATATTATATAGATATATATATATATTATATTGTGTTTACTTAAACATGATAAATGCAATGTTTCCAAGAAGTTAGCTGTAACAATAAAAATACAATATCTTTGTGTCCTTACATAGAATTAAAACAGGAAAACAAGAAAACAAAATAAAACAAAACAGCCCTAAGTAGTTCACAGAGAGGTACAAATATACAGTACAAATCTATTTTATTCAAAAAAGGGTACAAATAAAAACGCAACAAAATATAGTTATTAATGCTTTGTAAAGTTCAGGTAGGTGTAGGGTAGTCTAAGGGAGCACTTTGGGTAGACGACTCTAAGGCTTCTGAGAAGAATTAATACATATTGGTACGGCCATACGATATTAAAACGTACTATACAAAGTTTATACAACCTGGATTATACTTGAGGATTGAATATTACACATACATCATTGCATATATTTCGCAGATTTTTATGCATTAAACAAAGATGCCATCTCATTTAAAACTGGTCACACATCACATAAAAAGCAGTGTCACTTAGTGCCAATAAGTACAATGTCAAATTTGAGAGTATATAATGATTCCTTTCAAACCTCTAAACTGTTAGAAACCTGATTTCTGCCGACATTACTGACTTTGGCCTGCCGTGCCACCGAATTCAGTCTGGGATGTACACAAACTGCCATGTGTTAGGTTCATAAAGCCTTCCAAAACAATATATACATAAAAAGTAAAAATCAATCATCACAAACAATTTGAAGCAATGACACAACTACAAGTCACTAAAATGTTACCGATACGGAAAACTGTGCATTCATCCTTAACCCAGGCGGTTATCCTCGAGTGGGTTCAGCCGTTCTCACGCTTCACAAACATGTCAGCTCAAAACTCTCCAATTGTATGGAAGCTTGTTTCCGCCAGAATTGCATGATATAAAGCCAAAATTGAGTTATGAAGTCAGAATTGCGAGTTATGAAGTCAGAATTGCGTCATATAAAGCCAAAATTGAGTTATAAAGTCAGAATCATGTGATATAAAATCAGAATTGCAAGTTATAAAGTCAGAATTCTGAGATATAAAGTCGCAATTCTGAGAAAAAAAAATAGAAGATGCAATTGTGAGTTTATAATCACGCAATGCTGACTTTATAACTCACAATTCTGAGGAAAAAAAGGCAGACCTGTGTGATAAAAACTCGCAATTGCGAGAAAAAAAGTCAATTGCGACTTTTATTTCGCATATACTTTAATAACTTTATCCCCTGGTTTCACAGACAAAGCTTAAACTAGTCCGAGACTAAAATGCATGTTTGAGCTGTTTTAACTGAAAGAAACTTGTACTGAAGTATCTTAAAACATGTCAGAGCCATTGTTTTGTCTCAAGATGCACACCAATAATGTTTTTTTCTAGTGTAAGTTTATAAAAGCTACTTAAATATTCTATGTGAACTAAGGCCTAATCCTGGCTTAGGCTAATCCCTGTCTGTAACACGCAATTCTGACTTTAGAACTCGCAATTGCGATAAAAAAAGGTAACTGCGACTTAATCTCGCAATTCTGAGAGAAAAGTAAGAATTGTGAGATGCAAACTTGCAATTGTGAGAAAAAAAAAACTGAATTGTGAGATAAAAAGGTCGCAATTATCTTTATTATTTTTTTATTTAGTAGCAGAAACGAGCTTCAATACCATTTACGCCGACATCAACAGGGAGACTAAATGGACTTCCCATTCCCAAAGATTTCCCAGGACTTTTAGCCCAAACTATGTAGAACTGCAGAGATTCTCAAATTTCTATGCACCAATAGTTTTCACTCATTTCCTCAAGCCACTTTAATCATGATTTTCTGATTACTTCATTTTAGAAAAATAAAGTAAAAGAAACATCAGGGTAGCATTTCACCACAAAACCAAAAGAAATGATTAGTTTATGCAAAATTGACTTTTCCCCCCATTTGATTTTTGGGCGAAATATGGTTTTGTGAGATTCAGACATCACACAATTTCTCTAAAATGGACCGCTTACTAAGGAAGTGAGGGAATATGTTTCTAAACTGGAATCAGTGCAAAGCATCAGTCTTCACTTCTGCCCTACTAACAAGAGCAAAATATAAATAAAATAATAAAGATTTTGAATTTATATTAAGCTTACATTGTGTTCAACCAAGATACACATTATGAGCTAGTCCAAAAAATATCATCTTACAATCAGTAAGTGCAACGTCACTAATTGTTGTCAGTGAGCAACCCGAGCCACATTACACCAGACCTTTACAGAGGAGTCCAAAACGACTTGAACTGAATGAGACTTTGTCTCCACATGAAATCTTGCGACCTTGCAGAGTGGGGGTCACTTGTACGCATCGTATACGAACGATGCACATCTTAAGGCGTTATTGACAAGCTAATACTATACAAAATGTATCTTCATATCTGTACAAGAATACAAATGTTTGGATGATTGTTTTTACGTGGTTTCGAATGATTCATTATAATGGCGAAATGTTTACAATACAGGTGAGGGGAAATAAGTGCAGAACATTTCATTGCATCAAAGTGACAAACGTCTATGTTACATGATTAGGTGAGGCTCCATGGAAGAACAACACAGTTTCAGAGCGAAGAACAACTCAGAAAGCATGTGCACTGAGAATAGGGCGTCTACACACCAGAAATATCCTTTGATTTCAATGGGGAACATGAAAAATCACTGATAAAAAGGAAAAACTGCCATGTGACCAAAACCTGAATCTGAAATGCAACACAATCTGTTGCAGGCTGGTCTGATTGTGCTTTTGGAAGTACTTCAGAAAATAAATTCTCACTTTATTTCAACTCTTTCATTCAGAATGCATTTCTACCCATGAAACCCTGTTTTTGTCTAGTGTGCAGGCATCCTTTTCTTTATAGGGCGATGAAATGCTTACATCAATGTTGTACTCAATATGTATGCGAAAGCGAGGAAAGGACATGATTGGATTAATTTTATCACATCCATAGAGAGAAGGAAATGCAAAAGCGTAGGAATGTAGCTTAGGCTTAAACCTTCTGTGCCGTTACCATTGAACGCCAAATTGACTCTGAATGATTAAAAATCACAGCTTAAGAGTCACAATTTACACATTTATTGATCTTGCGTCAATAACTAAACTTTATAGTGCTGTAAGGATGACATTTTTGTTGTCTAAAACCCAGAAACGGTTTAACAATTTAGCACTTCCAATTCCATCGTCCTTAAGCCAATGGGTTTTTTTGAATGGGTTTTTGGTTAAACACCTGAAATAAAGTCTTTTAGTTTGAGAAAAACTCACCTAGTCCACTTTCACAGCCTTGTTGCGTTTATAATTGTGCTCTTGCAAACTGTTTTAAAATTTCAGGGAAATTTAAAAAAATAAATAAAGATGGAAGTGTTGTCGGAAGCTTAATGGTGGTGACGTTGACGTCACCCGACAGTGGCGTAGATCGTTTAGCATTTTACTTCTGGTGACTGCATTTAGGCTTCAAAACTCATAAAAGTTGTATTCATTTGTGAAGATTATCATGATGAACAAAACATGCAAAGATTATAATTTTTTTGGGGTCACAGAGCTTATTTTCTGCAACAATCCAAAAGCCAATGGAAAAATTCTATTGGTTTTTTCGAGGAAAGCAGGGTGATGCTAACTTCCAGGTTGGCCTACAAAAATATGTCATCACTGCAGCACTCTATTATTAATTTTCTATTGTATTGTTTCTATTAATAATTTTAGGTATTTGGGATGCCATGAAGTTTCAGGCAGAAAAGTTGATGTTGGCATCAAAATGGCCCTCAACAGTACAGAAGTATTTTAAAGCCAGCAAGATTGATAAATGTCATGTGATGAAGGTAAGAGCAAACTGGAGACATGCAAATCTCCCAGAGAACAGAGCTTAATAAGACAGACCAGAGTAAAGTTAAGACATTGGGAAGGCACAAACATAGCGTCAACTCTTCTTGGTTACAGTGCACAAGGTAGTAGCTCAGTTCTTAATGAAAGCGAACTCAGTCCATCTCCGCCATGAAGTTTGCAGGTGGGAGATTTCATCTCGACGAGAGACGGCTGGTAAGGCAGTGCATTTGAGAAGACCGAGAACAGTGCACCATTGCTGACAAAAAAATAAAAATACAGCACCAAACAAGCGATAATAGATAAGCTTCAAGTTATGTGACTCGGTAGTGACATAACTAACCACCACCATAAAGGTCACCGAGCCTGTGGGTTACTAGAGAAAATCCAAATGTGCAACGGCATCGAAATGTTTCTTGAAACGCAGCAGACCACAGATGAACTGGTGAGATTGTTGAAACTGCATTACGCATAGGGTGCTGACTGCATCTCTACTGCATAGCTCATGCTAAAGCTGAATCTATCTGATAATTCGAGTCAAGTATTGCTTCATTCAAATGTAATACTTAAAAAAAAATAAAATGGAATTTTGAATAACAACATCGGCATTCTTATTTTTCCCTGTCTGTGAACCTAACAACTTGAAACCAGTCAAAGTTGGTCTCCCAAGCCGGTTGACCAAATCCAAAACAGCTTTAAAACCAGCAAACCATATGCACTTGACCAGGCTGAAGACCAGCAGACCAGATTAGGCAGGTTTACGATGTTTTTCCCAGTCATGAACAGACTAAATTTGTGTCTGCAAGGCCTTAGATGACTGTTGTGACCCTTTTGGGCAGCTCACTTTGGCTGGCTGTCCACAGTAAAGTGAAATGTCCTCTGTGAACTATCTTAAAAGGTGTTCAAAGTGTCACCGAAACATTTTGGGACAAAGGGAAAAGAGAAAGGAAGAAATAACATGAACTAGATTTAAGACCAGATTAAAAATAGCATGAAAGTGGGACTCCTTTTGAGAGGGAACAGTATGTCTCCAAACAAAATATTAACAGATGAAATACAACAGATGAAATGCTTCATAAACAACAAATGGATTTGAACCAATGTAGGGTGATCAAAACCAAATACTGTTCTACTCGATACACACATTGCCATTTCTTCACTTTGTCTGAATCAGACTTGTTGGTACAACCAGGTAGGTTTGCACCCACATAATTCGTCCTGTGAGTTCAAGCGATGACCCTTTTTAATACCTCTTCCGAACTTCTCTTCAACGTTAAGAGGTTTTAGAACTGCACAACAGACATGTGGTATCATTGAGGTTGATGTAGGAAGTCTAAATCTAACTAGTCAAACGCTAGCGCTACATTTATATAAAAAATATATATTATTTTTTTTACCAAAAAGAAAAAAAAACCCTTCTCTTAAAGCCTTGAGTGATAGTGAGAGTCCAAAAACTGTTCAATTAAATCGTGGCCCAAACACAAGACAGCCCAGCAATGCCAAGAGCCAACAACGCAGAGAAATATCAAAGGTCTCATTAAAGAACTTGAGCCAAAATGGAAACGAAAATTTGCATCTGACAAGTAGAAAGTGGAGGCAAAACATTGGAGGGTTGGAGAAACATTACAAAAACAACAACAACGAACAACAACAAAAGGAAAAGTGGGAATGTCAGGCTCTTTTCTGGAATGCTGTTTTGAAACAAAACACAATCTTCCTAATGTTTATATTATTTGGTCTAATTGCACTTAAGTCATGATTTCATCCATCTGAAAATGTTCAGTAACTACGAAAAGTGAAACTGCAGCATTTTCTCTTGGCTAATGTGTAAACAGTGTCAACCTTGCCTGTCAGTTTCTCATGAGCCAAAAACCACCAACAAAACTGAATACTTCAAAACAACAAACACTTTCCCTTCATTATTAAAAAAACAAAAACAATAAAACACATCATATCTGATTCCTGTTAAAGAGTCAGTGTGAATCAATTGAACTTATCTGTGCAATACAAGACCTGCAGTACAAGTTTTAAAAATCACTCGTGGGTAATATTGCCAAGAAGAGAGACAGAACGCAATACTGTACAAGAGTTCACCAATTACAGAAACCAAAGAAGAAACCATAAAAACCTCAGCACAGATCTGAATTACAAACTGTATTAATGAAGCTCTTTCCTCTTTCAAGATGAGTTCACGGTTCAAAACTGGTCCTAACCAGACATGACGTGACAAGTTTACAGTGATGAGTAATTTGTCCATCCGAACTGAAAGCAAAAACGCTGCACCCTGTGACACAAAACCTATGAAAGGATTTTGGACCAAAGAGATTTCACAGTAGGCGGAGCTACCCACCACAAAAACAAGAACCAACAAAAGTGACAGACAAAGTTGCTTGGCGATCTTTGCAGACACAACACAATGTAACTCGAGCATCACCTGTTTTATCGTGTCATACCTGGTTAGGACGTGATGTAAGGTAGACCAAGGCCAAGGTCTTCATATAAATAGCAAGAGCTGATTCTGAACATCCTAATCAGCGGGTGTTTCAGAAAAGCCCCATTTCGAGGTGTGATTTCATATTAGTCATCTCTGAAGACACTACTGGTCAGAAAGTATGCCTAAAAGAAAGAGGTGTTGTTTTAGGGGTAATTGCATGCTTGTAATGAACTCCCGTAGTAACTGTTAAGAGTGAGCATTATCACAAAGTAAAACTGCATTATCTTAGAAAATCAAGAGAAGTGCAGGATAAGAATAAAAAGGTCTTTACATACAGACTGCAAATGCTGCACATAGAAAAAAATCGAAATACAAGGAGTAATCTATCTTATACGGGATTTAAAAAAAACCAAAACAACAACAACATGAAAAACAACTATTGCTTTGATTTTGATAACTGAGCAGGGTCAGTCCACACCCAACAGCAGTGAATCTACACTTGTCTGTGCTAAACACTTCCAACAGGACGATTTCATTTAAACCTGCATGCTTCAGAGCAATAATCCATTTCGACAGGAACAAGCAGTCCGCAAACGACTAGAACCTGCTGCACATTTGGTCTCAGCTTCGCAAGCACGGCTGATTTTGGCTGACACCACATGTTGACTCCAGGAAAGGGGCACAACAATGTAGGATTAAAAAAAAAAAAAGTTAATAATCAGACTGAAGGATGCTTCCAACCATGAGGTACTATTTAGAGGCGTTTTCCTAGGCCAGCCTTACTGGGAGATGATAACTCCAATGGGTTGAGGAGGAGAGATCACATTGAAACTGGAATGCAGATTCAGAGCCACTGCTGAATCAAAACTAAAAACCTCTGAGGAGTCGTTAATGCAACTGTTAAGATGCGTGTGAGACTTCATTTGGAAATAGTTCCTGATTGTAGAAAGATTGTTGGATCAACTGATTGATGTGACGATGCTGGGCAACTGTTCTCAAACTCCAGACTAGAAAGGAGTCCTCAGCAGAAGCACCCTGAGAAGAGGCAGGGAGAGGAGGAGAGTGTAGGAAAGTGAGGACAAACACACCTCTAGAGAGAGGCGCATTAAAAACTGTCCAAGTTTCAAGGTTTTCGCCAATAAAAGCCTGGCAGCGCAACAAGGGAAACCGTCAATGTTTAGAGAGAAAGAGCCTGTCTTTTAGGGAAAAAAAGTTGTTGAGCAATCTATCCTCTTTTGTCCTTCAAAATATATATTTATTATTATTGTAAAGGCTTGTCAAGATTCTATGGCTGTATCCCATTCTTATCCCTGGCCTTTCTGAAATAAACATCTACTTGAGGAACTGCAAGATACCTTTATGCAAGTGATCACTGCCAAAACATGATAGTTCACCCACAGGAACACGCAGACGATGCAGGCTTTGGTACGTGATTTACCAGATAAAGCTGCCCATGCAGATCATTGCGAACTCTGACTATGACCTGGCAAAAAAAGTCCTCTGCTCGAGACCAGAACCGAAGAGAACTGGAGAAGGGGGCGGCAGGGGGAATCTTCCAATATGTGCAAAATCTCAAACATTCTGAGGCTACATTCTCTCTCCCTCCGACCACGCTCCCTCTTTCGCATCCGACTGACACTTCACTCCCAAAGACAATCTCTTTTGTGTTTACTGCTACTTGCCGGCGTTCGAGCGCCCCTCGATTGATAGCTTGACCTCCTGAGGGATAAACGATGGCCGAGAGGAGCTAGAGGTGGCAGCTGAGGCTAAACTTCCGTCCTCATTCTTGATGCTGTATCTTTGGAAGCCAGGGGCAGACCAGCGCCTCTGGGACGCCCCTACGGAAGAGGCTCCCGCTCCGGTTCCCGGTGGAGCATGACCCTCAGTGTGCAAATAGTAGTTGCTCTGGCTCCGAGTGTGCTCTGCTGAAGTCCTGTTCGGTCTGGGGGGCGCATCGATATGTCGAAGACCCCCGACCTGCATGGTCTCTTCCTTGTCTCTGTCCCTCTCTCTGTGGATGCGCTCCATCTTTAATTGGTTTGGTGGCCGAGGGGTGTGCTGGGGCGCAGGGGGGCCCATGGGCTGAGGTGGGGCTCCTGACGTGGAGTTGGCTTTGGTGGGAGTCCGGGCCTGCATTTGCTGCGGCGGTTTCTGCTGTAACGCGGCTTGCTGCTGCAGCGTCACGGACACGCAGACATCACCCACTTGCAGATGGTGGCAGGTGAGACCGTACAGTTGGGCAGTCCGCTCGGGGCTACAGGACGACCAGCCCTGTCCGAAAACAAAAAATGGGTGTTCGGGGGGAACATCTATAGTCACTTTGCTCTGCTGCTCCCCTACGTTGAAATGCAGCGCCACTAGACCAGGCCGCTGACTAGCACGGATGTCCACCACCATGCTCGAGTCGATCTTAAGCCCACCGCTCACTTCTGCACTCCGCACAAAGTCCTGAGTCTGCAGATCTTCCACACGCTTGAGCTCTCCGGTAGCCAACTGGATGATGGCGCCCTTCATGAAGTGCGACGGGCCGGTGGGTGCCAGTAGAGGAGCCTGTGGTAAAGCACCAGGAGTTGGAGTGGGAAGCTGCTGACTGTGTTGGGGAGGCAGCTCTGCCACCGCCCGCTCTGGGAGACACGCTGCTGCATCCATGGCTTTTGTATATGTAGCTTGAGAAGCAACGATGGCTGGTGAGGCCACATCGTTGGATTGATAATGCTGCTGCTGTTGTTGCTGCTGCTGCTGTTGGTGGTGATGGTAGTCCAGGGGCACGAGAACAGGCTGCCCATTGGCCAAGATCACGGCGTGACCTTGTTGAACGATATGCTGCTGATGAGCTCTGGATTCAGCAGGATTTAATGCATATGCTGTTCTGACTTCGCTCTGTGTCTCTCGACTCCTCTGAGAGCTTTGAGACAGGTTCAGAGGGACATGTGCTGCTTCCTTGCGACTCGTGCCATGGACAGGAGAGGCCAGTCGTCCAACCACTTGCTGGACCTACAAATGAAATGACATAAAATAACAGTCAGAAAAATCTAATCTTTAAATGGAACAGTTGATTGATTATTTCACTTTAAAATGAAAATTACCCCATGACTTACTCACCCTCAAGCCATCCTAGGTCTATGACTTTCTTCTTTCGGATGAATACAATCTGAGTTATATTAATAATCACTCTGAAGCTCCCAAGCTTTATAATGGCAGTGAATGAAACCACCTGTTTAAAGCTAAAAAAAAAAAGTGCATCAATCCATCATAAACATACTCCACACAGCTCCAGGGGGTTAATAAAGGCCTTCTGAAGTGAAGCGATGCATTTGTTTAAGAAAAATATTGATATTTAACACACTATGAAGTAAAATAACTAACTTCCTGCCAAATGAATTCTACTTATGTCTAAAGCATAACTTACGCGATGCATCAAGTAGGACGTAGCGTAGTACGTCATGGTGTAGTGTAATACCAGTAGTACGTAGTAGTTACGCTTTAGACACAAGTAGAATCGTATGGCCGAAAGCTATTTTACTATATAATGTGTTAAATATGGATATTTTTCTTACACAAAGGCATCACTTCACATCAGAAGGTCTTTATTAACCCCACGGGGGCCGTGTGAAGTACGTTTATGATGGATGGATGCACTTTTTTGAGCTTCAAACAAGTGGTTTCCATTCACTGCCATTATAAAGATTGGATGTGTCAGGATATTTATTAATATAACTCCAATTGTATTTGTCTGAAAGAAGAAAGTCATATACACCTAGGATGGTTTGAGGGTGAGTAAATCACAACGTCATTTTCATTTTAAAGTGAACTAATACTTTAAAAATCTGAAAAGGTTTTGCAAGTGTGTTTTTTTTTTTGTTTAGTATCATATTTGATACATCAGACATGTATGGCTCACATAGTAATGATATAGGAGAATATGGATCTCTCACTCGAGAAAAAACTGAGCAAAAAAATGCAGTTTGGTGCAGTTGATGTTATTTATATTGCCAAAAAGTACAATTAAATTCTGATAGCTTTTAATCTAAATCAATGAGATTTTTTATAACAGTTCAGTACTTGCTTGAAATGCATTTAAATATCAGTTGACACTCTATATCTCCCAATGATATCTTAGATGAGATTTAAAAGCTTAGTTTTACTAAAATGCTTTAGTTTTTTTTTTTTTTTTTTTAATTGTAGGGGCAAAAGATAAAGCAATGCAATACAGTGACGATTAAGAAAGAGACAAATAAACGTTCCTCAAAAGCCTGATGTATCATTTGTTACTCACATTTTAACATGATTTTTCTTAAAATTATGTATAGATAAATCAATTAAAACTAAGCTGCTTAGAATATAAAAATATAAAAGTTATTCTTAAGTTTACTTTATAAAAATCAGTAAAGATTTCACAGCAAAAAGACAAATGTACCACAACCTGAAGGGGAACGTTGTAAAACATTTTACTAAAAGGCGTTTTACTTGCTAAAGTAGTATGAACTATCAATCAGACGACAGAAGGCATGAATATATTGTGTACAACAGGATTTTCAGCAAAGTTTATCATGTTGATAATTTAAAGGCCTTCGAAATTTGAGTATTATCAAATATAGCACCATAAGCTGAACAGTGACAAATGAAAGGTGAGACTTGCCTCAAGACTTGTCACAGCAGATTCTGCTGAGTATAAATCAAAAACCAATCTCTGTTGTTTCTAAGAAGTAGTAGCCAGAGTTACTCAATCCTCAACACACCCAAAGAACAGCTAATAAAGGAAGGAAGTGGTGTAACTGATGCTGACTCACAAGAATTGCCTCAAAAAAGGCAAAACTCTGAAAATGCATTAAGTAGGGATGAAACAGTATTTAAAATACTACTCTGGGCAGGTCCAGATTATGTTACAATATGTTTGTACCATTACATCAAGTTCAAGGAAAAGTGTGACACTGCAAAACAGTGAGTAGGTGCACTCCAAGTGAACCTTACTGGTTGGATAATAGTCAGGTTGTAGGTAATGATTAGCTTAAGAAGATTAATTTCCAGCTTCTATCCAAATATGATATCTGGGAAGCTGTAACAATAACATCAACATCAAGATTTTGTGATATGTTCAGTGCAGTGTTATTGTTATCAAAACCTTTTTTTTTTTTTAAAAGCCAGTAATTCAAATAAAATATTTTTTTTTTTCATCTAAATATTAAACTTAAAAAAAAAAAAAAAAAAAAAAAACAGAATATTAGACACACTCCATTGGCAACTAATGAATCAAGTTTAAGTACTACAATTAATAAAACAAACTAAAATAAATTAAAGCTAAAAAGAGATAATAAAAGCATGCAACAAAATAAAACAAACTAAAATTAAAATGAAATCTAAAAATATAAAAACAAAAGTCGACCCAAAAGAGCAGCTTCTGTTCATTACACCATGAATTCTTATATTATTTACAAATTGCAATTTAAAATACAGTTATTTGTGTTATTTAATTGGGTTGTCTTCATAGACACATGACTTAAAAGGTGCAGTTTGCAATTTCTGAGAAACGCTATTAAAAATGTAAATCAACACCTAAACAATATTGTGAATATTTGCTAGAATGTCTGTTCTATGGAAAATTGCAAGCTATTAAGTCAGAATTGTGAGATATAAATTCAGAATTGTGAGATAAACTCATAATTGCGTGTTATAATGTCCAAATGTGACAGAAAAAAAAGACAGGGTTTTTTTTTTTTTTTTTTTTTTTTAGAATTGCGAGTCTATATCTCACAATTCTGACTTTGTAAGTCTGAGAAAAAAGTCAGAATTGTGAGATAAAAAGTCACAATTACTTTTTTTAAATTTTTTAATTAGTGGCGGAAACAAGCTTCCACACTGTTCTGTGTGTACTGGAAAAAAAAGTGTTTGCATATAGGCTTGGCTGTGTAAAATAGGAGAAAAAAAACAAAGTGGATCAGACAAATCTACAGAGAACCAAAACAATCTTGTAGCCAAACAGCAGTAGGGGGCGTATGATGGGGGAGGAGAGAGAGCGAGTGAGTCATTCGTAGAAAGACTGAATGAAGGTCTTATGGGTGTGGAATGACATAAGGGTGAGTAATTAATGACAGAAATTTCATTTTTGGGTGAACTAACCCTTTAATACTGGAAAAGCTCCGTATGTGAGTAACATTGGTTTTACTATGTTTTACAAAAACAAGATGTGTTATTGTATGCTGTTGTTGTTGAATCACAGCTGAATCATCCATAGTCGTGCAAGCTGTCTGATGCACCAGCTATTAGTGGTTGCCTGTGTTGCACTGCGTGTTTGTTATTTTGGAGGCGGAGCAATGAAGGGTGGGGGTGGGGGTTTGTTTGGGTGTTGATATCAAATATCAACAGGGTTTCTCAGAAATCGCTTACTACACCTTTAAACAAAGGATCCGATTTCAATATAGGTCAAAATTATAGGCTAAGTAATATAACTGCATAATAGTCAAGTCACTACTGATACTGATATATTTAAGTGTTGTGACTGGCCACCATTTTTAATCAGCTTTTCTGCAGTGCACTCAATAGTCCTGTGATGTGGCAAAATTCTGTTCCAAGTCTATAAGAAATCAAAATAGACCATATTATTTACTTAAAGTACATTCCTGGTGATACTGCAATAACTTGCTCTGCCTCTGAAATGACTTCCCCTTTTCAATTGCTCTATTCTGACATCTAACATCCACTATCCAATCAGTTTCTGATAATAGAATGTCATGTCATGTCAACAACCCATCTGCAACTCTTTTTATGAACTGTAGTAAAACAGAATGTCGAATATGTGGTTGTTTCATTTAGCAGCAGATTTGGATTTGTTGTAAAATCATATTTGTGTCCTAACAATTCCTTTAGGCAGTTTCTTCATGGTTTCAAACACTTTCCCTACATACATTGCACCTTACATGCCCTGGATCTTTACTTTCAAGCAACAACTTGTACTTTTCAATTTGGTGATCGAAAAGGTTGAATTCTGGAGTGAAAAACCACAGACCTTCAATAACCCACTTTCTTTGAATGGACCCCTTTAACATTTCCGTAGTTCTCAGAAGCGCAAGTCGTCAGTTGGGTAAATTTCTATAGTGGTGAACGAGAGATGAAAGAAAATATAATTTTTGTATTACCATTTGCTCAGATAGCAAAAAGAAAAAAAAATCCATTATAGCGTTTCCATGACCAGTGTTGGGGGTAACGTATTACAAGTAACTTGAGTTACGTAATCAGATTACTTTTTCAAGTAACTAGTAAAGTAACGCATTACTTTTTCAATTTATCAACAAATTATCTAAGTTATAAGTAATGCAAGTTCCTTTTTTTATATTTCACATTCATTTGTGCTCCAAATCTTCCTGAAGCAGTGTTTTGAAATCGGCCATCACTAAATAAGTAGTTATTTTGGTTTTTTTGGCGCACCAAAAATATTCTCATCGCTTTATAATATTAATATTGAACCACTGTACTGACATGAACCGATTTAAAGGGTTAGTTCACCCAAAAATTATGTCATTAATGACTCGCCCTCATGTCGTTCCAAACCCGTAAGACCTCCGTTCATCTTCAGAACACAGTTTAAGATATTTTAGATTTAGTCCGAGAGCTTTCTGTCCTTCCATCGAAAATGTATGTACGGTACACTGTCCATGTCCAGAAAGGTAATAAAAACATCATCAAAGTAGTCCATGTGACATCAGTGGGTTAGTTAGAAGTTTTTGAAGCATCGAAAATACATTTTGGTCCAAAAATAACAAAAACTATGACTTTATTCAGCATTGTCTTCTCTTCATGAATAATTTCCATTGAATTGATTCCATGCACACTTACGCACCATTTTAAAAAATATAGCAATACCAAAATACAAACAATGTAGAATAGCTTGAATACAGCGTGCGTCTCCCTCAGACTGTAAACGAAGCTCTGACGCGTTTACAGCGTCTTACATCAGCAGTATCACTGCGGAGTCGTGAACCACACTCCGGAGCAGAAGGGGGCGGTAATGCACCAATAAGCTGGATGCCAACCGCCGTAAAACAGGAAAGAAGAAGCGGAGTCGTGAACGCGAATTGACAACAGACCCGGAAGAGAATACAATGCTGAACAAAGTCGTAGTTTTTGTTATTTTTGGACCAAAATGTATTTTCGATGCTTCAAAAACTTCTAACTAACCCACTGATGTCACATGGACTACTCTGATGATGTTTTTATTACCTTTCTGGACATGGACAGTCTACCGTACATACACTTTTAATGGAGGGACAGAAAGCACTCGGACTAAATCTAAAATATCTTAAACTGTGTTCCGAAGATGAACGGAGGTCTTACGGGTTTGGAACATGAGGGTGAGTCATTAATGACATAATTTTCATTTTTGGGCGAACTAACCCTTTAAATATGTTTTTAGTGCATTAATGGATCTTGAGAGAGGAAGTGACATTGCTCCCTATGGAGGCCTCACTGAGCCATCGGATTTCAACTAAAATATCTTAATGTGTTCCTAAAATTAACAAAGGTTTTACGGGTGTGGAACGGCATGAGGGTGAGCAATTAATGACAGAATTTTCATTTTTGGGTGAACTTACCCTTAAAATGCTTTTCTTTTCTTTTTTTGTCATTTACTGCCAAGGTAATATAACAATGCACAGTGTTATAAATGTGTACTAATTTATAAAAAAAAAAATAAAAAAAAATGCTGATAACTGGAAACGTGTCATCATAGTCTGTGAAAAGGGTCCATTTCTAAAACCTTCAGCAAGACATTTTATATAGACTTATAATTCTAAAACTTATATATTTTTATACTCTATACTTACATTATAACACATTGATCCAATAGTTAACCATCCGTTCCTCACCTCGAGATCAGTGTCTGGCGTGCTGCTCTGTCCTGGCGACATTCTGCCCTCTGGCCTGCGGCTTTTCAAGCTCTTGTCTTGCTGGGCCTCCAGCGCAGCTGCCTGCAGCATCCGTGCACTTCTTGCTGAATAAACTGCATCCTGATGGCTCTCCCTGCCTCCGTGGTCTCTGTCCCCACCATTCACCTCCCGTTCCTGCTCTAGGGAGCTGCTGTGCAGGTCTCGTTGAGGTTGGACGCCCCTGACGGCGGGGTGGTAGAACACAGGCACGCCTCTCGGGCTGAGCTCCCCGGCAGACAGCATCCCTACAGTCCCGAGTGCCGCCGCCTGTTCAGACGGGAGCATTTTGGTGTACGAGACCTGCTGCTGCGGAGGGGACGAGACCACTCCTTCCTGAATCACTGATGGGTATGGAACCAGGTGTGGCTGTGAAATGGCAGACTGAGGTGGCATTAAGGGGCTGGGAACAAATCCCGGAGGCAAGGCGTAGGGAACCGCAGTCGCGTACGGAGAGCTAACAAACTGCAAGGAGGAGTGTGGGATCTGGGTGTAGCCATGCGGAGGGTAGGGAACACTCGTATGCTGTAACACCGAGGAAGGTACGTTGTAGGCAGGAGAAATGTGGCTAAGAACAGGGTGCAGACTGGTGGGTGAGTAGGTGCCAGCGGGCAAAGCTACTTTATAGAGCATGCTATACTGATCCACGGGTACCCCGATGAGACCCTCAGCACCCTCCACCCCATAATGCACGCTCGGCTGGGCTCGCACCCACTCGCCACTACCACTTTGGCCTTCTCCGCTCACTCCAGAGCTTTGTGAAGATGGGCCATCCTCACCTCCTCCTCCACTCCCAATTCCACTGCCTCCCGCTCCGCCGCTGATGCTACTGCTGCTGTTGTTGTTGGTGGAGGTGTTGTTGTTGTTGTTGTTAACAGGGAGGTCCCGCTTCTTGGGAGGGAGGCACTCCTGGTTGCGCTCATGGACTGGTTTCATGGTGATTCGGGATGAGAATGGGTGCTGTTACTGAACAGAGGAAGGGACAAAGCCTGACAGCCGCGGAAATAGCACCACTGGAATCAGCTCTGAGAACCTCCCGCTGGCCTCTTCCATCACCTTACCTAAACGCATAAAGAAATCATGTACAAATATTAGGGGTGTGACGAAGAACGAGACAAGATTTTTACACAGTATTTTTAAGAAATCCTCGATGATGAAATACATGATTAGAAAATTAGTCTGCAGGTGAATTTGAAAAGATTTAACTAATCATCTTGTAATGGATGTCATTTCAGTTCTACTTTCTGAGTATGAAATATCATATGCAGTAAAAGACAACAATACTCAAGCACCGTAAAAGGTTTTGCCACAAACTCAACTGACTGGCTTTTCTTCTGTATGATTTCAGTCTCTTCAGACCTTACTGTACATGATTTATGAGCTTCTACAACTTTTGACCTCCTAACTGAACTCCTTTCCACAAACTTATCATAGAAATAAAAACAGTATAAATAAAAAATAACAGTTTTCTGTTACTGCAACCATAATCAAAGTTCTCTCTCAATATTCAAAGTGCAAATAGTGACAATTTTTCTATAAGCATGATACAGAGCTAAGAGATGGTTACAACTAAACAGCCTAGCCTAAGAGCACTTTTATATTGGGAGATATTTGCATGCATCAGGGAGCCGCTTTTAAAATTCGGGGTATTGAAATCGCATAACGATGTATGTAAATGTAGCGGTGGCATATTCTATCCTAATTTCACCCTCATGCACGAGATCTCGTCACACCCCTAATAAATATGAACTATATATTTAAACTAATGATGAATAGACTAGTGCTCAACATACTGACCAGGCCAATAAAACGGCTGTTTTTGAGAACTGTGCCGACTGGTCAATTAAAACATGTGGCCGATCTGCCAAACGTCACTTTCAAACTCTGCATTTATAAATTGCTACAATACTTTTGGTGAATTTTAAGCACAATTTAGTGCCATATTACTTACAAGCAATGTGCAAGAGTACATATTTTCAAATATGCATTACAATACATAGCAATTTAGTTTGCATTTCACATTTTTAAAGGACTTCAATTTTTCTTCAACCAGCTTTGTATTGTTAAAATGTCTGTAGTATATATAAATGAACATTGCATAATCTTTCTCCATGTTACCTGCTCCCAACTCTCCCCATTTATGACAAATAGTTTGAAACAACAATCAACAGCCAGTTTCAGACAAGTTTGATTCAATTCAGATTATTTGGACATACACTAATACACACAATTCTGCAATTTACGTGCCAAAACTGATAATTATGTGCCATTAATTACACAGCCATATATAATAGAGGGTACGCATTGACGTCACTTTCCCGCTGGAAAACACCCCCTCAGCTGGACTGAGTGGCAAAAGAGCCTGCTGCATGTTTGTATTTAATAGGGGAAACTGCGAAAACAATTAAAACGTGAGAAAAACTAATGATTAAACTTAAGGTTTGGACTAGATAGTGTTCCTGTTACAACTTATCAAAGATCCAGTAATCTATGGATATTGATATGCAGCTAGGAATCATGTTTCCAGACAATTATATGTGCCTGATTTCGACGCTGGTTAAATACATAAAGCAAATTTGCCTGTATTTATATAAATACAACATAGGTAGCTCTAAATCCAGGTGATCAGTTATATCAATGTTATATATCATCCAGTCGTAAAACTTGAATAGTTTGTCAGTGTTTATTTATAAACACCCAATTATGCAGACGGTAAATGTTCAACGGATGAGTTGTCAATACAATATACAGGGTATTAATTTACCCCAAAATTCAACATATTGACAAAATGATAACAGCAAATACATGTTTTGCTGTCTAGAGTCCAGTTGTTTGAACTGCAGTGATCAATTTGCTTCTCTTTTCTTTCGCTTTCGGCAGTCTGTAAAAATGCACCTCAGATTTTTTGTATAGTCAATAGCAAAGCTCTTTCCTGTTTTATATGTGTTTTTCGTGGCATTCACGCTGAAAACCAATGCTGCCACTCAGTCTTTTTGGCACTCGGTGGGCGTAACCGCACTCACTCCGGCCGACAGTGGCGTCACGTGCATACCCTCTTTATAATACAATATAATACATTTTTGTTAACTAAAATGGTTTTTGTAATAAATCTAAAATAAAATAAAAATAAATATTAAATAAAAAAACTGAGCCAGAAATCAGAATTTTGCCTTGGCAAATGTAAGTTGAAGCACTAAAGATACTCAAACTGAAATAAAAGGATAAACAAAAACTAATCATGACAAAAGCACATAACAAAACTAGAACTCAGTCTAAGATTAGTCTAAAATTAAAATGACGTGTTGAAAATCTGACATTGTGAGCCTTTGAAAAACAGTGACATGTCATTTTTTGAGGTATGACTGTGTGTCATTTATATTCTAGAGCAAAATGTGGAAGTCTCTTTGAGTAACCTTAACCACGGACCTGTTTGACTCATTCATCAAAAGCCACTTTTCTAAAAAGCCCATTGGAAATTACCGAGGAAATCCACAAATGTGCCTTCCAGTTTGGCCTAAATACAGCGTCAAGGATACTAGAAAGCAAGATAAATACAAGCATCATGACGAACATCACTAAACCTCATTAGTGCAGTTAAAGGGGAATTTATTACATTAAAATTAAAGTTAAATCATTCAAAATGGAAGATTTATCACATTTTAATCACTAATGTTGACATCTTACTATACTGTTATTACGACAACCTAGTAATGATTTTTAATAGTATTTCAAAGCTTATTATAATAATATTTAACCTCATATCTCCCAGAACAAACACGATAAGACCCAAGCGCAGTAACGGCCGTAATAGTTAATAGAATTAGGCCTAAAAGATAAAGCACTCAAAATACATTTCTTCCAGGCTAACTGTATTGTGCCCATGATGCTTCTGTGATTCATACACAGTATGTTAGATTCAATAACGAGAAAGAAAGTGCATAAATAGAAGAAGGCCCATGTTCTCTTAAAGAAACAGACACTAGTTGAGCAACATGCTTGGCATATCAGAAAATGCCCTTTATAATGAAAATATCTGTGTGCTGTTTTGGTAAATTTCACATTAATTCCAATCTAGGCATATCTAGTTAGTGCATGCTTCAAGTATCTTACATAAACACACGATGGACTTTGTTTTAATATGATTAGACACAATATTTCCACGTAAAAGATAATAAAACGCCCCAAAAATCAATTCTAGGTGCAATTATTGCTCCGTAGTAAACGCAGATATACATGCACTGTGGATAAAATGCACTGCCAACTTTCTACATATAGTAATCTCTCATTTTAATAGCCAAATTCATAAATCAAACTGAATCATTTGCTAAAACGAAAAGTTTCCATGAAACGGAAACTTCGTCTACTTACATTATCCTGACACTGTTAAACTGAAACATGCATAAAAGAAAGCGAAAAATATTAAATGACACAAATAAGATATTTTTAAAATGCAATAACGTACATTTAGATGTTTTGGGTGTCCGCGATCCGCGTGAGTATTGACATCGCGCTGAAGTGAATCGTGGCACAAGTAGAGACACTAGAGATGTTTTCATCAAGACTCAAGCGTTAGCCAGCTGCTATTAAAGCCTTTAACTTCACTAGCCAGACGCTTCACACGGGGAATATAATCATTCATCTGCAGAAAACTGTTCGGTGCGTTCGCTTCTTTTCCTCCAGTCAAACTTTGGTAGTCGACGCATGTTTGAAACTAAAGCAGGAGTAAATGAGAGGCTGGGATTTCCACCGGAGCGCCGCTAACGGGCTAATCGCTCTTCCCACAGACTCAAACAGCCGCTTCTGCACCCGCACGCGAACGCGCTGCAACACAAACACTCACCTCCGCATTGCATCGTGTGGACGAGGGGCAGAAATACAGACTCTCGGTGGAGTTCGTGCAATAAATCAATGGTGAAATATGGGCTGGTGACATCTGCCCATTCCAGAGGCCAGCAGACTGAAGCCCAGCGGCGCGCGCTGATGACGTCATGGAGGAGTTGATCCGCGGCTCGTTCATTACAGCAGAAACATTTCAGTTTCTTAGGGAAAGTTTGTGGGTTATTACTGTCACACACATACACGCACGCTATATCATATAAATTAGTATATATAGTAATTTTACATGCATGTATTTCTATACATGCACATAATTTTTAAAGATGTAAATCATATTAGTTATTTTTCTTTTATCACAATTCAGTGAGCATAGGAGTGAATGATTTCACCATGTTCCGTTTAATATCAATAGAGGGCAATGTTGAGCTGTCATGTTATGTTATGTTGGTCCTTGAGGAGACAGACAATTTAGGGTTAGTTCAACCGAAAATGAAATTTCTGTCATTAATTACTCACCCTCATGTCGTTCCACACCTGTAAGACCTTTGTTCATCTTCAGAACACAAATTAAGATATTTTTGATCAAATCCGATGGCTCCGTGAGGCCTTCATAACCAGCAAGTTAATTTACACTTTCAAATGCCCATAAAAGCACTAAAGTTATATTTAAAACAGTTCATGTGAGTTCAGTGGCTCTACATTAATATTATAAAGTGACGAGAATACTTTTTGTGCACCAAAAAAAATAAAAAAATAATGACTTTTCAACAATATCTAGTGATGGCCGATTTCAAAACACTGCTTTGAATCTTTACGAATCAAATCAGTGACTCGCAGCAGACAAAGTCACGTGATTTCAGCAGTTTATCCGTTTGAATCACTAATTCGATTTGTAAAGCTCAGAAGCAGTGTTTTGAAATCGGCCATTGCTAGATATTGTTGAAAAGTCGTTATTTTGTGTTTTTTGGCGCACAAATGATGAAAAAAAGCAACACCTCAGCAACCACCCGAGTACCCTAGCAACCGCATAGCAACACCCTAGCAACCACCCTGAGTATCCTAGCAACCGCATAGCAACACCTTAGCAACCATCCAGAATACCTTAGCAACCACATAGCAACCACCCCAAGTACCCTAGCAACCGCATAGCAAAACCTTAGCAACCAGTCAGAATACCCTAGCAACCGCATAGCAACACATTAGCAACCACTCAGAATATCCTAGCAACCACATAGGAACACCTTAGCAACCACCCAGAGTATAGGGCTGGGGGATATATCGCATGTGATTGTCACGCGCATTTTGTCAGTAAAGCCGGTTCCCTGATTACCGGTAAATCGCCATCACCTGCTTTCAAATGGAGCGGCATTTAATAGACAGAGCCGCAGTTCACTGATAAGCTACGCAATATAGCGTTCATATCGCAGATGAATCGCCTTCGATAATGAACGCGATATTATGTGGCTTGTCAGTGATCTACGGCTCTCTCTATTCAATGACGCTCCATTTGAAAGCAGGTGAACATGATTTAGTGGTAATCAGGGAACCGGCTTTACTGACAAAATGCGTGTGACAATCACATGCGATATATACCCCAGCCCTACCAGAGTACCCTAGCAACCACATAGCAACACCCTAGCAAGCACACAGAATACCTTAGCAACCGCATAGCAACAACCTATTAACCACCCAGAATACCTTAGCAACCGCATAGCAACACCTCAGCAACCACAGAGTACCCTAGCAACCACATAACACCCTAGCAACCGCCATGAGTATCTATCTATCTATCTATCTATCTATCTATCTATCTATCTATCTATCTATCTATCTATCAAAACTACTAAACTAAAAATGAAACTTTTAAACTTCAAACTTTTAAAACTGCTTCAAACTTTCTGGACCCTCTTTCAAGCCAACTTAAAATTTGTCTTGACAAACTTTTTTTCTTTTTTCATCTAGAAGATGTAATAATGCATATACTCGTCGCTTTATAGTATTAAGGTAGAACCACTGAACTCACATGAACTGTTTTAAATATGTTTCTAGTACCTTTATGGATCTTGAAAGAGGAAATGGCATTGCTATAGAGGCCTCACTGAGCCATCGGTTTTAATCAACAATATCCGATTTTTTCTTCTTCTGCTAAACACAAAAGAGGGTATTTTAAAGAATGTCGGTAACCACACAGTTGATAGTATCTTTTTTCCCTCATTGTCATAATTATGAAACCGGTCCATCCTACAGCACAGTAGGAGGCGCTAATGCATCACTCGAGTTTGCAAACAGCGATGCAGAAGGAAGACCGCTGCTCGATTAGCCGCTGTGCTTTTGGGAAATTGAGTGTTCGTTGTAATCAAACTCGTGTTGATCGTGAATTTTACATCAAGTCTTATACATAACCAGGCATTTTTAATTTTATTTAGGTCTTTAAGATGCTTTATTAACAGTGCTGTTGTAATACGCCTCCCAGTAGCTTGCCAAGCACAGAAGTGATTGTTTAGCTGTTAGCTGAGAGTGTTTAAATGAGTCATGCTGCTAGATGTGCTTCAGGCAGCAGAGGCTGGAGGATTCACACTCATTCAAGGTAACTTCACGTCAGGAGTCTCATCAGTACTCTTATCCCGGTTGTACCGCTGAGTAACCGTAGTAATTAAGTTATATGTGTGATCTTGTTTGCAGATACTGTCAAATGCAGCGGTCGGGGAATCCTCAAGTGTTTTATTAATGCTGCATTGAAAAGGCAAGTTCTGCTTTTTTTTATTATTGACTTCTATTAAGTTGTTACACTTTGGATATTATTTGATTTGTGTTTAAATCTTTTTAAAGGGGAGAGGACGTACATGTGCTGGGATTTGAGGCGAGTGAAACAGAAGTGTGTGCTGGATTGGACAGCAGCTGTGTGCAGAAGTGAGCAAAATAATAATAATAAAACTCTTGATTTGTGACTTGAAGTTGAAACATGCTTCTATGCATATGTTGACACATAATTTGAAATCTAAATATCATAGTGCAGTGGTTTTCAACTGGTTTTGCTTCAGGACTCGAAGGGTTAGTTCACCCAAAAATGAAAATAATGTAATTTTTTACTCACCCTCATGTTGTTCTACACCTTTAAGACCTTCGTCAATCTTCGGAACACAAATTTAGATATTGTTGATGAAATCCGATGGCTCCGTGAGGCCTGCATAGCCATTTAAATCTCGAGGTCCATAAAGTTACTAAAAACATATTTAAATCAGTTCATGTGAGTTCAGTGGTTCTACCTTAATATTATAAAGCGACGAGAATACTTTTTGTGCTCCAAACCCCCCCCCAAAATAACGACTTTTTAACAATATCTAGTGATGGGCGATTTCAAAACACTGCTTCGGAGCTTCACGAATCGAATCAGTGATTTGGAGCGCAAAAGTCATGTGATTTCAGCAGTTTAGCCGTTTGATAGGAGATCCGAATCACTAATTCAAAACAAAAGATTTATAAAGCTCAGAAGCTTCATGAAGCAGTGTTAGTTGATCAGCCCATCATATTGATATTGTTGTAAAGTTGTTAATTTGTTTTTTTTGGCGCACAAAAAGTATTCTCGTCGCTTTATAATATTAAGGTAGAACCACTGAACTCACATGAACTGATTTAAATATGTTTTTAGTAACTTTATGGATCTTGAGAGAGGAAATGTCATTGCTGTCTTTGCAGGCCTCACTGAGCCATCGGATTTAATCAACAACATCTTAATTTGTGTTCTGAAGATTAACGAAGGTCTTACGGGTGTGGAACGATATGAGGTAATGAGTAATAAATTACATTATTTTCATTTTTGGGTGAACTAACCCTTCAAGATTTCACATTTTAGTGGTGACATAACACCACACTAAACAGTTTATTGTGCAAAAGTAAACAAAAATGACTTTAAAATTAAACTTTTTTTAATTTATGCACAACAAACAAAGTTTTTAAACCACAGAAGAAATATTATATTTTATTAAAAATAGCCAAAGTATCAAGTGACCTAAGAATATGTGCCAACAATTGTCATATATATGTCATATATAATTTTATTTTTTTATTTTTTTATTTTTTTTTATCTTAACTATGCATGATATTTTTAGTTACTTTAAATTATTTGCATTTTCCATTATTTTCACTGTTTATTAACATAAATTTTATACGTGCAAAAACAACTGCAAAAATATTTCTATTATTCATATTATCTAGTGACTGATTCATTTGTGCAAAAAATATATTGTTTATAAATGCATAAACAACAGCAAAAGTATTAATATTAGCTGTAGTATCAAGTGATTGATTAGGCTGTGACAAAATATGCACAGCCTTTGACAAAAAATAAACTTTAAGTTGATAAGTATGGTTATTTTGCTATATTATTCTTTAATACTTTATTTTGCTACCTATGTACGATATTATTTATAATTATTTGGATTTACCATAGTTTTTCCCTGCTGTTTATTTACATAAAGTTTGTAAGTGCATAAACAACAGCAAAATTATTATTATTATTAGCCATATCAAGTGATTTATGAATTTTAGCCAAATATATACAGCCTTTGACATTTAAAAAAAAAAAAAAAATTGTTGAAAAGCCTGGTTATTTATTGTTTGTTTGTTAGGTTTTTTTAACCATATTTTGCTAACTATGTAGGACATTTTTTTTAATATTTATTTATTATTTCATTTACCATTTTCCCCATATTCTTTATTAACACATTTTGTAAGTGTATAAACAATAGCAAAAGTGTAATATTTTATTAATATTAGTATATTACTTATTGATATAAAACTATTCTTTTATCTTTCAGGACAGACCTGTAGTCTTATATTTTTAAGTTGATAAGCCTGCTTATTTTGCTACCTTATTGTTATTATTATTATTATTACTATTACTATTATAAGTTATTATGTAGGATATTGTTATTTACTTTTTTTTTTTTACCATTGTTTTTCCCTACTGTTTATTAACATATTTTGTAAGTGTAATAATTTATTAATATTAGTATATTATTGATTAATATACTACCATTCTTTTAGTGTTTTTTCTTTCTTTCTTTTTTTCTTTTTTTATTAATGCTCAATACACACACACTTACATACTTTCTCTTGTGTTTTGTGTGTTTAAAGGCTTTATTTTCATAAGGGTTTCCCTGACCCCCTCGGCTGGATGTGTAGGTCTTCTTTCACTGTCGATCAGCTCACTTCTCAACACATAACTAAGCTCATCAAAGACGTGCAGCATGCCAAAGCATCAGTACTTGTTATTGACTCCCTCTCATTTGTTTTAAGACATCATGACCCTGTTGTCATCTGTCAAAGACTTCAAGAGCTCAGAAAAGGTGAAACATTTCACATTGACAAACTGTGTTGCCTTATAATTGTTGACAAATTCAAGACTTTTCCTCAAGACTTAGGAAATAATGCTCTTGTTTGTTTTTTCCACTGACCACTAGGAGGAGATATTAAAATGATTATCAGTCTCCTGCATTCAGACTTGCATCTGCAAGGTGTTGTAGGTATTGTAAGTCACTTAGCCAGCACTGTTATCTCTGTGGCACCTGCAAACTATGAACATCATACTGTGGCTATGACCACACGACGCACAAAGTCGGGCAAAGTTATGCAAGAGGTAAGACATGAATTTTTACTCTGAATGAACTAAACTATGGAAGCTTGTTTCCGCCGTTAAATAAAAAATAAAAAAGGTAATTGCGACTTTTTGTCTCACAATTCAGACTTTTTTCCTCAGATTTGCGAGTTCTAAATTCAGAATTGTGATATAAAATCAAAATTGCGAGTTCTAAAGTCTGAATTGCGGGTTCTAAAGTCAGAATTGTGGGTTCTAAAGTCAGATTTGCGAGTTCTAAATTCAGAATTGTGATATAAAATCAGAATTAAGAGTTCTAAAGTCAGATTTGTGAGTTCTAAAGTCAGATTTGTGAGTTCTAAAGTCAGATTTGTGAGTTCTAAAGTCAGATTTACGAGTTCTAAATTCAGAATTGTAATATAAAATCAGAATTGCGAGTTCTAAAGTCATATTTGTAAATTCTAAATTCAGATTTGTGATATAAAATCAGAATTGCGGGTTCTAAAGTCAGATTTGTAAATTCTAAATTCAGATTTGTGATATAAATTCAGAATCGCGAGTTGTAAAGTCAGAATCGCGAGTTGTAAAGTCAGAATCGCGAGTTGTAAAGTCAGAATCGCGAGTTGTAAAGTCAGAATCGCGAGTTGTAAAGTCAGAATCGCGAGTTGTAAAGTCAGAATCGCGAGTTGTAAAGTCAGAATCGCGAGTTGTAAAGTCAGAATCGCGAGTTGTAAAGTCAGAATCGCGAGTTGTAAAGTCAGAATCGCGAGTTGTAAAGTCAGAATCGCGAGTTCTGACTTTATAACTCGCAATTGTGAGAAAAGTCAGAATTGTGAGATTTAAAAGTCTTAATTACCTTTTTTATTTTTTTATTTAGTGGCAAAAACAAACTTCCATACTAAACTCAATATGTGTTTAATCAATTTTTAGGAAGAGTATTTCAGCGTGTCTGAGGATGCAACCCTTTCTGTACTGGCCAAATCACGTCAATCTGTGCATGTACAGAAAGAGCAAGATGTAGCGGAGGTGAGCAAAGCCGCTCAATGACTTTAGATGGAGGTTTTTTGTTGTAACTGTTTGTCTTTCTTTGTGATCTGAGCAGGTTGATCCAACAACAAACTTGACCTTCAATCTACGCCTGTCTGAGGAGGAGAGAAAAGCCAAGGAGAAAGTGGCACTGCCATTTGTATTCAGCCAAGAGAAGTAAGAGACCTCTACTGATGTAAACAGTGTTATCTTATGCTGCCTTCACGTGCTATCGGAGTTTCCTAGTTAAAAATTGGACATGAACGCCCTCTCAAGTAGTATTTACCACTGGGAAGCTCGGGGATAATTTTGATACCCAAGTTTCTGAGTTGGTCATAAACTTTAAACGGTGGAGGGGAGAACAAATGCATAATTTAGAAGCATACTTTATTGTTTTTATGACATGTGGACTTAAAAAATCGTTATCTTGAGCAAAATAAGCAAGCTGACATTAAGTACAATGTATATCTTTTATTCTGAATATATACAAATGTCATTTTACATATTTTAGTTTGTCAAGAGATTTAAAGCACTGTTTTTAAAGAGTGCGCATGTGCGTATGTGCTCTGTTACATAAGAACGAGCATATGATTGAATCTGGAAATAAAGCAAAAAACTGAGAAAAATGAGAATTAGTCCTCAGATGACGTCCATAATTTATAGCAAAAATCTAGCATTAATTTGATCTCAAACGGATTCATTAAAGAAGTTATTACTCACCACCTGTGTGACATCATTAACCAATGTGGCTGAATGACAGGTTTGCGACAGTACGGTTTTGGGAAACAGTCATGACTAGCTGGTTGATTTGTTCAGTGATGCATCGCACTATGGTAATGAAGCAGCGAGTTACATCATTGTATGGGAAACCACAGTTTTGATGTCTGAGAAGTTCAGTCTTTCATGCTGCAATCTGGTTTTTTTTTTTTCTCCAGAAAATCTGCTCTTCTGAGGCCGACCCCTGGCTCGGGACGGATCGTGTACGAGCCTGATGTCAGCGATGACTTTGACGAGGAGGATCCAGATGATGATCTTGATGTGTGAATGAAGACAGCCTACATCATGACCTAGATCTGCGAATGTCATATCCATCTTTATAAATTATTTATTTATGATTCTTTATTTTAGTATGAGTCAAATAGTCTAAGGTAGTCTGTCTACCAGCTATGAGAAGACTAGGCTTGAGAATGTTGTTTTGACATATGAATTGATGAACCAGAGTTCTTAGTTATGTTATGCTGTTTTTGTATTGGTGGATAAAAAAATCGACGTGACGGGTCATTTTTTTGTCCAAAGGTCTTAATAATAATAAAAAACAAAGATATGACATCCAAAGTGTAAGGAAGTACAACTAGATCTCTTTTATTGAATCCAAAAGGTTTTAATTATATTTTCCTGCATATAAAGGTATTTTAAAGATTTTGAAGTGTCAAAAGGTCATTTGGTTTAACCGTCCAAAGGCCAATACAGCCATTTTATTTGTGATTAAACTATCTTAAAATGTAATAAATGTATATATTTCTTATTCTGGCATGATTTTATAACACCATATATTAACATTAATTTTGGATCAATGGTCAATATCATGTGACAGGATGTGACATCATTCAGACGCCTGCAAAGGACCACATGGTCATGAAGCAAAGTAACTAACTCTTTTAACTATTTGAAAAATTCATGTTTTCACTTGCTAATACGCATGTCCCGAAACATCAGGTCATTCGGTACAACCGCTATAAAACATGCAAAATGTTGTAATATTTTATAAACTTGTACTAAATATAAAATTTTTGATTGTCCTTTTGCTGGCTAGCTAGATATCAGCCTGTTAGCATGGTTTGAAAATATTGTCATTCGGTATTACCAAAAGTGTCATTCGGTAAAACCGAAATTTTGGATAAACCGAATGACTTTTTGGTGACAAATTTTGTGCATCTTGTAACAAAATGACAAAAGCAGTGTTAATTGATTATAAAAACCACATAATCTCATTGTTAACACTTAATAAAACTTCAGAATGAATTATATTTCCATTTTTTTTAACACTTTTAAAAACTTTATTCATCAATGACCCTTATATTCAAGCACTGATTTGAAAATATTTTAAGCATAATTGCCCAACTATGATTATTATTGTTTTATATCTAAGCTCGTTTTGTTCTGTTTTTATACATGTGGAGATAGAGGGACAACTTTTCTCTTGAAATCTTGACCAAAGCTCCCCAAACTTCAGATCAGACATGATGCTCCAAACACAATAAACTACAATAAATTACAAATAAAAATAATACTAGAACTCAAATACACAAACAAATTGTACACATTTAATTTTGGGTTTTAAATGACTTCAGCTTTGTTGACCAGAGCTTTTAACATTTAAGATTCCCTTGCAGTGTCCTTTGTCCTTAAACATGGTTTCTGCAGTCTCGCAACACACAAAAATTATAATAAAGGTGACTTATTTCAGTGATGAATCATGATCTTTAACTAATAGATTTAGTAAATAACTTGCTTATAACACAGAAAAAGACACTTGTTGCCCACTACTGGCGTAATGATGTAACATGCAGAAAGGACTACTGAATTAATCATTTTGGCGAATGAATTCAAAAGATTCGAGTCATCACCCAAAACCTATTTGTTGTTTATTCTTGAGGTGCAGTCATGTTTATGGTTATTTAGCATTTGTTTTGCAGATAAAATCCTGCCATTTTAATAGGATTCCACATGAATTTTTGGTCATTTTCTAAATGGTCATAAGAAATCGCCACACTGAACAACATCCCAGGTGAAAAAATACTATAGTAATTTATAGTAAATACTGTAGTGTTTTTGAACCATACTACAGTAAAGTACTTGAATGAATTTGTTGTGGTAATTCTATAGTTGCCGTGGTAATACAACAGCTATAGTAATATAAACTAATTACATTACGCAATACTGTACTAAGTTTTATTTAATCTATAGGGTATATTATACTACAATATACAATCTAAAAAATGCTGGGTTACAAACAACCCAAGTTGGGTTGAAAATGGACAAACCCAGCGGTTGGGTTAAATGTTTGCCCAACCTGCTGGGTAGTTTTAACTCAACTATTGTTTAAAAATCACTGTATTGCTTAATTAAAATTAACCCAAAGTATGTTGGAAATGAACATTTATTAATGTTCAATGAATAATTATTAAACAATAAACATTTATTAAATAGCTTATTAATAAATTTATATTAATAAACTATTAAACTATTAAATTTATATTAATAAAATATTAAATCTTATTAATAAACATTCACCTTTTGTCAATTATTGTTGTCTCTAATTGCATCTGGTTTTTAATTTCCCAACTATTTTGGGTTCATTTTAAGCTAGCCATATAGCAATTTTTAAACAATAGTTGGTTTAAATAATTTGTCAATTTTTAACCCAACTTGGGTTGTTTTTAACCCAGCATTTTTTAGTGTATACACTACAGTTTACTGTAGTAAAAACTAAAGTATACTACAGTATTTATTACAGTTGATCAGTTCACTATAATTAATAATACAGTATAACATTCATTAACAAAGTGTTGTAAAATACTATAATATATACAGTATACTACAATTTATTGGTCAATATGCTATTAGTCGATCTCATGTGAGTGACAGGTTGTCTCACTAACATTTCATCAGAGAAGGTGAAGTTATTTTGATTAAAGATTCTGATGCACATTAATAAAAATAATAATAATAATATGCATGGATATATAACTTATGACAAACACTCTAATATACCATAAAATAATATAAATTTTACACGTTGATTCCATTCAGGGCTACTGAATGAATTGTTTGGTGAGCGAATTCAAAATATTCGAGTCATTTGAATGAATCGAAATCCTACGCCAAATCTTTCGGTTGTTCTTTTTAATAATTTAATATCACAAAAATAATGACTTATTTTAGACAATGGACCTTTTTTGCCTTCAAAATATACAATGAATCGATTGAGTAACGCTGATAATACAGAAAAAGACACTCATTTGTCACCAATTAATGGCGTAATAAAACATGAATCAGCTTCTCGAACAAGAAAAAATGTAGGCCGGGACTTTGTTAATTGTTCATGGTGAATTGATTGGATGGTTGGATTGTTGTGGTTTGCTATTGGTCGATCTCATGTGAGTGACAAGTTGTCTCGCTAACATTTCATCAGAGAAAGTGAAGTTATTTTGATTAAAGATTCTGAGGCACATGAATTAAAAAATAATAATAATAATATGCACGGATATATAATTTATGACAAACACTCTAATATACCATAAAAAATACAAATTTTACACTTTGATTCCATTCAGGGCTACTGAATGAATCGTTTGATGAGCGAATTCAAAAGATTCGAGTCATTTGAATGAATCGAAATCCTACGCCAAATCTTTTGTTTGTTCTTTTTAATAATTTAATATCGCAAAAATAATGACTTTTTTTTTTTTTTTTTAGACAATGGACCATTTTTGCCTTCAAAATATATAATGAATCGATTGAGTGAGTAACACTGATAATACAGAAAAAGACACTCATTTGTCACCAATTAATGGCGTAATAAAACATGAATCAGCTTCTCGAACAAGAAAAAATGTAGGGCGGGACTTTGTTCATTGTTCATGGTGAATTGATTGGATGGTTGGATTGTTGTGGTTTGCTATTGGTCGATCTCATGTGAGTGACAGGTTGTCTCGCTAACATTTCATCAGAGAAGGCGAAGTTATTTTGATTAAAGATTCTGAGGCACATGAATTAAAAAATAATAATAATAATATGCACGGATATATAATTTATGACAAACACTCTAATATACCATAAAAAATACAAATTTTACACTTTGATTCCATTCAGGGCTACTAAATGAATCGTTTGATGAGCGAATTCAAAAGATTCGAGTCATTTGAATGAATCGAAATCCTACGCCAAATCTTTTGTTTGTTCTTTTTAATAATTTAATATCGCAAAAATAATGACTTTTTTTTTTTTTTTTTTTTTTTTAGACAATGGACCATTTTTGCCTTCAAAATATATAATGAATCGATTGTAAAAGACACTCATTTGTCACCAGTTAATGGCATAATAAAACATGAATCAGCTTCTCGAACAAGAAAAAATGTAGGCCGGGACTTTGTTCATTGTTCATGGTGAATTGATTGGATGGTTGGATTGTTGTGGTTTGCTATTGGTCGATCTCATGTGAGTGACAAGTTGTCTCGCTAACATTTCATCAGAGAAGGTGAAGTTATTTTGATTAAAGATTCTGAGGCACATGAATTAAAAAATAATAATAATAATATGCACGGATATATAATTTATGACAAACACTCTAATATACCATAAAAAATACAAATTTTACACTTTGATTCCATTCAGGGCTACTGAATGAATCGTTTGATGAGCGAATTTAAAAGATTCGAGTCATTTGAATGAATCAAAAATCCTACGCCAAATCTTTTGTTTGTTCTTTTTAATAATTTAATATCACAAAAATAATTACTTTTTTATTTTACCTCACCGCTGTCATCAGTAAAAAATAAATGACAAGAAAATTGTGGAAGCTTCCTACGGCTGAACACTGAATGAGAACTCAAAAGTCTTTTTGAAAACCGCCGCGGCCACGTGAGCACAAACTTTGTGTCCCTTCGCGGAAGTGACGTCAGGGAAGCGATGGCGGCCCGTGTTGCTCTACCGTATTGGCTTTAAACTGTTCTCAGCGGTGAGACATTGTACGCGTTTTCTTCTCGCTTTTTCAGAGATAATCTAAAACACGCATTGTGGTTTTAATGTTGCAGCAGATGGACAGTCGCACTTCTCGTGGCTTTTGGCAGAACGGAGACATTTGTTCGACACTCCAGTTTGTTTGACCATCTTAGCCAACGAGCATTTGGGCAGAGAAACTACCTTTCTAAAGATAAAGACATTCACCAAGTGATATTTTACACACGCACTTTTGTAAACGCTGCACTTTTGCACCCTTCACGCGTTTATTTGAATCATATCAAGGCGCGTGAGGTGCCTCGGGACGCTCCAGTGTGAAGTTGTGAATGGTTGGCAGGATCTTATTTCCACAGGTGTGTTGTGTTGCTCTTGTCAGCGGTGTAAATCACACCTCACGGACTCTGGTGTTATGGTTGACATGCTAAAGACGCGCCAATGTCTCCTCGGTGTGCGCACTTTCCTCGGCGTGACATCCAGACTATGGAGCTTCTTTTTGTACATCCTCAGGAAGCACATACGAACGGTGAGTGTCGTTTTCATGTTTGAGCAACTTTTGTTGTGTGGCATGCATCTGAACTCACATGCAGGTGCCCTAAGTGGGAGCAGACACCTGTCTGGGTTGTCAAACCGACTAACATTTTGATAACATGATAGGTTAGTTATTCATTCTCATTCTCATTGATGTTAATGAAGTAGGCAGTGGCTTTTTATATCATGTTTATTCTGTGCATGTGGTCTGTGATTCATTGGAGAGACCTTTATGTCCATTAGTTGGTAATAGCACAACTTAGAATAATGTATTACACCGATTTCCATTAAACACACTGACATTTACAAAACTAATGACAGCAGGTTTGTCAACGCCTAAATTTGTAAATGTGACACTTTACTATGTGCCTAAAGCGTTAATAAACAGTCAAACATGTACCATTAGTGTGAAATAAGACCTGACACCACATTAGTTATTTTTTCTAAAATATATATAATGTATTATTATATTATATTACATTTTACTATGCATCTAAAGCAGAAATGATCAGGGTGAGACGTGTAAAATATGACTTGCCACCAAAATTAGTTATATTAGTTACAAGAAAACATATTATATTATATTATATGGCATTTTACTATGAACCTAAAGCAGTAATAATCAGGGTAAGATGAGTGATGACTTGTTTGCACCCAAAAAATATTTTTATTTTAAATAAGATTAATTATTTACAACCAGTTTTGTCATTGTTTTAACTAAATCTATAAAAAAACTCTGATAATTTAAACCAAGCTTAAATAAAATAATAAATATTAGATGGAAAAAACTGAAATAAATAACTTGAAATTAAATAAGTTTTAAGATGAGTACTACAACTACAAAAGTATGTGTGTATAAATAATAATATATATATATATATATATATATATATATATATATATATATATATATATATATATATATATATATATATATATATATATATAATATTATTTAATATTTATTTTACTGTGAGCCTAAAGCAGAAATGATCATGGAAATGTAAGTGTAAAATGTCTTTGCACCAAAATGATTTTTTAAAAATAGAGGATTTATAAATATTAATTCATTTATATCATAATATAATAATAAAATAATATGTGAATATCCAATAGGTCATTGTTTTTAAGAATTAGCTGATCAATGAGTCACATGCTTTAGCTCAGAGAATGTAAACACTTTGGCTAGGAGAACAGACTATAATCCCCTTTGCACAACAGGCTTTGGCAAGCCAGTTGTATAATAACCTTAAGATGATCGTTAACATGTAATTATAAAAGTATTACTTGTCTGGGACTTTGATAATGGTGCTGGAGTTGCAGGCACTTCTCTAAACATGCCTTCCAGTCATGCAATCATCGGGTCAGTTCAGCTTGACCCGACATTATGAATGAGTCCTTATTGAGGCCTAATGCAAGTTGGGAATAAACAGCCCTCTTTTCAAAGTCACCCTGGCAGTTTCGCTCGGCTGTGCTCTCCTAAGTTCTGCTGACACTTTTAGACAGCTGGGAGAGCTAAAGATAGCTCAGAAGAGAGGGATTTGGAGAAAGAGAGGAAGAGTATCCACATTGTGGTGAGTGGTGGACCCGAAGCAGAGGGTCTCGGACCTCTTAAAGAGAAAGTGACCTGAGTTTGAGCTCTGTTTAATTCCTGGAAGTTGTGTACTTGAGTAAGCTGCTAATTGACCAATTGAGAAATAAGGCAAGTCCAGGACACCTCTTAAGTTCGTTTTGATTAATGGGTCAACGACATGACGTGCATATTTTTGCATGTTACATTTGATGAATTCATGACACATTTATTCTATAAAACCTATTTAGTTTAAATAAATTTTTGTAGTACATTTAATAATGCATATTATTTTATGTTTTGTTATCTTAAACCCCCAAAATGTCACGTCGTGCAACTGTCTGAACAAATGAACAGACTAAGAAATCTATTTAAAATGGTGTCTTAATAATAAAAATACTATGGCATTAGGTTTGAAACATTTAATATAAACAAATTTTATAAATATCAGTAGTTTTAAAGCTGTTGAGAGAACCTAATTGAAAACATTTTGTCCAGCAATTTGTTTATTCAGATGTCAGGGTGGCACTACTGCAAACATGGCTCTTTTATTATGAATTGACAAGGTATTAAAAGTAAACATGATAATGCATCATCCAGAGGACCTTAAAGGGTTAGTTCACCCAAAAATGAAAATTCTGTCATTTATTACTCGCCCTCATGTCATTCCACACCCGTAAAACCTTCATTCATCTTTAGAACACAAATTAAGATATTTTTGATGAAATCCGATGGCTCAGTGAGGCCTGTATTGACAGCAAGATAATTAACACTTTCAATGCCCAGAAAGCTACTAAAGACATATTTAAAACAGTTCATGTGACTACAGTGGTTCAACCTTAATGTTATGAAGCACGAGAATACTTTTTGTGCACCAAACTTTATTCAACAAAATCTAGTGATGGGCGATTTCAAAACACTGCTTCATGAAGCTTCGAAGCTTTACCAATCTTTTGTTTCGAATCAGTGGTTCAGAGCGTGTATCAAACTGCCAAAGTCACGCCCCCCAGTGGTGAACCATTGAAATTTCAAAACACTTATGATGTGACGAAGCCTCGTTTACTGAAATCACATGACTTTGGCAGTTTGATACACGCTCCGAACCACTGATTTGTAAAGCTTTGAAGCTTCATGAAGCAGTGTTTTGAAATCGGCCATCACTAGATATTATTGAACAAAGTCGTTATTTTGTTTTGTTTTGTTTGGTGCACAAAAAGTGTTCTCGTGCTTCATAACATTAAGGTTGAACCACTGCAATCACATGAACTGTTTTAAATATGTCTTTAGTAGCTTTCTGGGTATCTGAGAGTGTTAATTATCTTGGTGTCAATGCAGGCCTCCCTGAGCCATCGGATTTTATCAAAAATATCTTAATTTGGGCTCTGAAGATGAACGAAGGTCGTGTGGAACGACAAACTGCTAATTTCAAGTATGGGTAGGTTGGTACACATTCCATGTCAGGTGGTACAACTACATTGTAAATACATACGACTATTTGGTTGTACCGCCTGACATTTAAACACACTAAAATTTTATTTAACAACTGAAGCTTGTTTAAACACTTACACCTTTTTTTGATTCTAATTTAGGGTTCTCGCGGTCATGTGATCACCTGATATTGATTTTCATTATATTTCATTATCTTGAATCTGGAGAGCAGAAACCCCCTAATGCCAAATTTAATAGTCATATTATATTAAATATTACTTTTTAAAATATAATAAATATAAACATACATTTATATAAAAAAATATATATTAATATTATATTAATAACACAAATTAAGTACACGACATTAGCAAGTCATAGTTCAGTCACGTTCACCAAAAAAACTATTTTGGAAAAAAAGAAAAAGAAAATGATTTACTGTACATTTGTTTTATTATTTATTTTTATTTAAATTCTGTATCATCTAAATTTTTTAAATCTTTTTTTTATTGTGCTTTCATGTGATGTTTAAATGTCCTTTATTCACTTGTCATTAGAGACCAGTAAGTTCTGAAAAGTTATGTATTAATAAAATGTAAATGTTACATGAAAACCATTATAGCATATCTAAATAAACTGTAAAAGGTGTGCACATAATGCCTTCTGCTGCATTGTACATTTCATGCCCTGTGCTGTACTGAGGTGGCTGTTTCCTGTTTTGTCTTCTTCCTGTTCTAGATAATCCAGTATCAAACAGTGCGATATGACATTTTACCATTGTCACCCATTTCCAGAAACAGACTCAGTGAGTATATCTTTTCTTCTCCTCAAGTTAAAAGTAGAAGTAGAAAGCCGCTGTTGAGATTTAACATTCACAATCTGAGTGTTAGTTGTCATTGAGACAGCTGAATTCACAGTCTTGTGTTTGTGTGAATTTTATTTATTTTTTTTCATTTGTGATTTCATTGACTAACCTGTCAGTTTGTGTTTGTATTTATGTTCAGACACCGTGAAGCGAAAGATCCTAGTTTTAGATCTTGACGAGACATTGATCCATTCGCATCACGATGGAGTCCTCAGACCTACAGTACGGCCTGGTACACCGCCAGACTTCATCCTCAAAGTAAGATGAAATATTTTTGTTAAGGAGTACATTAAATTTGCACTATAAATCTATAGACAGAGGTTCCCATGCTCATTGAAAACCTAGAAATATCAGGGATTGTGATTCCAGACCAGGGAAATTCATGGAAATTTCTATTTACAGTTATGTTTTTCTAGTTATGCTTGGCTCTAAAATAATTCATTAGCTAGCAGCTGCTTAAATATTAAAATATGATATTACATATTTAAATGTAATAATAATAATAATAACAATAATTGTTTTATATATTACAATTATTAAAGTAAAAAATATATAATATTATTAAAATGATAAAATATTGAGATTACATATTTAAATAATAATAACTATTATTATCAGGGCTGTACATTAACACTTTTTTTGGTAGCACAGGCCACACTATTATAGCACAAGTACACGCCTGTTAACATCTCTGAAAACAACCATAAATAGTGCCGTTCATGATGCGTGCTATATACAGTACAGTACAAAAGTTTGGAACCACTAAGATTTTTAATGTTTTTAAAAGAAGTTTCGTCTGCTCACCAAGGCTACATTTATTTAATTAAAAATACAGTAAAAAACAGTAATATTGTGAAATATTATTACAATTTAAAACAACTGTGTACTATTTAAATATATTTGACAAAGTAATTTATTCCTGTGATGCAAAGCTGAATTTTCAGCATCATTACTCCAGTCTTCAGTGTCACATGATCCTTCAGAAATCATTCTAATATGCTGATTTGCTGCTCAATAAACATTTATGATTATTTTCAATGTTGAAAACAGTTGTGTACTTTTTTTTTCAGGATTCCTTGATGAATAGAAAGTTCAAAAGAACAGCATTTATCTGAAATGCAAAGCTTCTGTAGCATTTTACACTACCGTTCAAAAGTTTGGGGTCAGTAAGACTTTTTATTTTTATTTTTTTGAAAAGAAATTAAAGAAATGAATACTTATATTCAGCAAGGATGCATTAAATCAATCAAAAGTGGCAGTAAAGACATTTATAATGTTACAAAAGATTAGATTTCAGATAAACACTGTTCTTTTGAACTTTCTATTCATCAAATAATCCTGAAAAAGATTTTGTACACAAATATTTTGTACAATTGTACACATTAAATGTTTCTTGAGCAGCAGATCAGCATATTAGAATGATTTCTGAAGGATCATGTGACACTGAAGACTGGAGTAATGATGCTGAAAATTCAGCTTTGCATCACAGGAATAAATTACTTTGTGAAATATATTCAAATAGAAAACAGTTATTTTAAATTGTAATAATATTTCACAATATTACTGTTTTTTACTCTATTTTTAATTAAATAAATGTAGCATTGGTGAGCAGATGAAACTTCTTTTAAAAACATTAAAAATCTTAGTGGTCCAAACTTTTGGACCGTACTGTATGGTGCTAATTATGTTATTAATCACATCAATAACTAGTGGTTTAGGGGTGGGCGATGTGACAAATATATGAAGGCTTCAGATGCAAAAGCCTCTAAGTGCCACCTGGAATTTTCTTCTAAAATGATTATTTTTTATCAAGCTTGTATGTTTAGGTTCAGTAATTTCACTTTAATGGCAATTAATATGTCCTTTTTATTACCATTAAAGTGAAATAACTGAACATAAACATACAAGCTTGATAAAAATGCTCATTTTAGAAGAAAATTTCAGATGGCACTTAGAGGCTTTTGTACAGAGTACTGTTTAAAAGTCTTCAGCCACCATTAGATGTTGTTTTAGCAATGGTATAATGACCATATATACATCTCTTTATCAGAATATGACCAGAAAATACAGGAAATTTGTATGCATTATAGGCTAAAGTGGCAATTAATTTATGACCTCCCCTTACACTTGAGTAATGGCAGGAACCGGCTCTCTTAAACCTAAATGGGATGGAATAGAACTAGAAGACCTAGAAAAACTTTCAAAATATGATGTTTCTCAGATTTTCTACTTTGAAAATCTGGAAGAAGTCCAGGAGGTCATACTAAATACTGATTCTTGCGTAAAGAAGCCATTTTGTTCAGATTTTATTATATATATATATATATAATTTTTTTTTTTTTTTAAACTTGCTTTTTAAACATGGATGGTCATTAAAACATTGATAAAACAACAAAGCTGGTGGTGGACACAGTGTGCATAGTATCTTTATTCCATTATTTTCTTTTTAAATCTTTAAAATAAAAAAAGACATGAAATACACCTTCCAAAATAATTTTTAAATCTTCTAGAACATTTTCGGTAAAACAAATTATTTGAAACTTGACGATATGATCTGACATTGCCAAGTTACATCTCATCAATACTTTCTGTTGGTTTAGTTTTTTTTTTTCTCCAAACACCCCCTAACATTTTAGAAAATAGTAACAGTGTGAGTGTGAACTATAAACACATCTGAGGTGTAAGTCAGAGGTGTTAGGCGAAAGTCAAAAAACAAGGCTTGAGTCATTGCATGAGTCCCGTTTTGAGTTTTTTTTTTTTTTTTTTTTTGCAGCTTATTGCGATTAAATATGTTTTGTGCTGTTTCTCATTTATGCATGTTTCTTTATCACTATAATGTGTCAAACTTTAAGCAAGTAGCTTCTTCGTTGCGCAAATATATTTACAAAATGTGATATGCATGAAGTGGCTCTCGTTTCATCACTATGAAAGCAGAAGCACCTATGTGTGGGGAAAAAAGTTTGCACACAACAATCTCTCACGTCACGGGTCTCTCACACATGCAAAACTGTCAATCCCATGCCACTGTGGGAAATTTATGCATTGCACAGACCAATTTTTCATAACATGTGACACATGTTGCACTTTACAGCCCTGATTATTATTATTATTATTATTTCATAAAACATTTTCGATTAATCATGCATCACTGTTGCTCCATCCTTAGTTGAAAACTCCAAATGTCTCATTTAATTTTCTCACATAAGCTGTCATTTTTTTCAGGTGGTAATAGACAAACACCCAGTCAGATTCTTTGTACATAAAAGGCCGCATGTCGACTTCTTCTTAGAGGTGGTCAGTCAGTGGTATGAGTTAGTAGTGTTCACTGCTAGTATGGAGATCTATGGCTCTGCGGTAGCTGATAAACTGGATAACAACAAGGGAATCCTGAAAAGAAGATACTACAGACAGGTAACCACTCAAACTCTGTACATTTCATTGTCCTTTAACCTTTCCTATGAGAAATAAGGAAAAGGCAGAAATTAGTCAAGGATGTATTTCAACAATACTTTCCGTTTCTTTATCTTGTGCAGCACTGTACACTGGATTCAGGTAGTTATATTAAAGACCTGTCCGTTGTACATGATGACTTATCAAGTGTAGTCATTCTTGACAACTCGCCAGGGGCATATCGCAGTCATCCAGGTAAGACTATAACGTGATTTCAACAACGCGCTGTAGTTTGTGCTGCTTCCTTTACAGGATTAACTTGTGTGTGAGCAGTTGTCCAGCTGTGCCCGGTTGCATAAAGCACCTTAAGTTTTTCCCTTAAGTATGACACTTAAGGCGTGATTTCCCCTTAACTAAGGGAATGACTTAAGGGTGTTGCATATAATCTCTTAAACTGTTCTCTTAGGTAAGGGAAACCGTTAAGTGTTTAACGACAGCATCCCAGGTTTTGCCGTTAAAAAATTCTACTGTTGCCATGGACACGTTATTTGTTAATACGTATCGTGGTAAGTTTTCACAGAAAACAACATAATATGGATAAGGAAAACAAAAAAGAAAACCAAATATGAAAGAGACGAGAAACTCAAATTGATTGTTTACTCAAAATTGAGATTTCTGCCGTCATTCACTCACCCTGACGCCCTCATGTCGTTCCAAACCCATAAGACTTTCATTCATCTTTGGACAACAAATAAAGATATTTTTAATATTCTCTCATCATTTATGTCCATTTATTGAAAGACATCCATATGATTACGGCTGTGTCGGAAGCTCAAATGTGCGCGCAAGAACCAATGAGGGTTGTTTTTGCGTGTGATGCACGCACGTTTGCGCTTCCGTTTACCATATAAGATATGTTATAAGATGTTATATTTCATCAATGTTTATGTGAATAAACCGCTAAAGTACAATTTGTCTATCATATAAAGCGGCCGATCGTGGCACGTTATACGACTTGGATTGAACCTGCTCACTCTGTGTAACACTTAAGGTGAAGTTTTACGAACCTTACGATATACTTAGGGAAATGAAGGTTAAGGGGCTTTATGCAACACTTACGCATTACTTAAGTGAAAAATATATACTTAAGGGAAATTCTTAAGGGTTTATGACGTTTCGCCTAAAGAAACCCTTAAGTAACACTTAACGGTTATTTTCTGCAACACCCTTAAGTTTAAGGGAAACATAAGGGCGATCTTAAGGGAAAATTACACTTAAGGTGCTTTATGCAACCTGGTCTCTCTGCATGATGTCTGTGGTTGTGTACTTTAGGCCATTTCACCATGTTTAGCATGTTCAGCATCACAGTAATGTATGCCGTAAGTAAAAAATAGGATTTAATATATCATATTATATACAGAAAACTTCTAGAATCCAAACAATATCTGATGAATCTTTTGAATTTTTTAAAAAATATATATATTTTTTTTTTTTTACTTTGAAATGCATCACATTTTGGAAGTAAATTATAAAGTTGATTTTTGAAGTTGAAATTGATCATACATGCATATAAAAGAACATCTGAACTTTAGGATGCAAATTAAATGACTAAATAGAAAAACAGCAGTCAGTCAATACCATCACCAAACATCATTTCAGGGTAACAGTTTAGAAAGACCTGATCAATAAATGAATAGCTTGGTCTTGAATAATACACATTTTACTGTCAAAAGAAGTCCATTGTCATAGCGTAGCAATGTTTTCAGTCTCTTTCAAACCAAGCAGAATTCTGTTGGTCAGTGCAGCGAATCCATGTGACCAACTTGAACCTGTTGCGAAATCTGTGTGAGGAAATCTTTCATCTCAGAAAACTGGCAAAGCAGCGATAAATGAATCCGCACATTTAGTCACAAATAGGTTTAGATTAAAATGTAAGTTTGCCAATTATCAAACCACTTTGTATTGGTACAGTGTCAGTAGTATATATAAATGAACAAAGTTTACTTTTTCTTTGTTACCTGGACAGAGAATTCCTGTTTATTTGTCAGCGAGAGTCTTTTTGACAGCTCCAGGACTTTTGTGAAAACTACAGATTGTACTTCCACATTTTTGTATCCACTCCCACGGACAGTCTGATCATCAGAGGGTTATTAACAAAACAGTTATTGTAAGGGTAGGTGTATCACTGAAAATTATATCATACTATATATACTCTTTAAAGAACAGCATTATAGTAAAAAATACGATGCAGCAGCCACCTTACCTGTACGGCATTTTGTTTCGGGAGATTTGGCAGAAGGTGCTCCCTGTTCCTCCTCCTTCCAAATGAACTAACAAAACGGCACTTTCTTTTTTTTTTTTCCCCTTCTGTTTCATCTAAAACACTGTATTCATAGTCATTCGGTTTGAAATGTTGACTACAAACAGGTTTTTAAGATTTTCCATCACAGTATTTTCTCCATATTTACTATTCTTTTGCAGACTTTAGCCACTGCCTACAATGCTCTGGTTTCTTCATTGGAAACTGAAAATAACTTACTCCAACTAAAAGTTGATAGGGTGTATGCGCAACTTAACTTCCATATTCTGTAAATCAGATCGCATCGCTTGCATTTCAGGTCTTTTGCATGTGCTTTGTTAATTAATGAGCAGTTTTACTCAAGATAACTTTAAAGGAGCGATTAATTTCTAAAAAAAAAAAATGCATTTTTCTTCTCATGAACATAAAAATATTAAAATAGAATAAAGCGGCAAAAAAAGGACTCTGTAGGTTAGCTGATTACCTTAAAAGTCCATAGATATCAGTGACAATTCATACTGCTGTTAACACTTTCTCTGATAAGCGGATTCGATGAGACCAGGGTTCCCATTTGGTCATGCGACATTTGACATATACCCTATTATTTGCATTCTTGCACCCAGGAACAATCCTGCACCAAAATCAACACTGTTGTGATTAAAAGTTTGCTAAGAAGTATTTCCTACTCAAGCAGTATTTGTCTCAGGTCAAGCTTATCCAATAGCAGACTGGGAGTGGCTTTGGATGGCAGCATGCCCAGTGCATTATGAGTGTTATAGTTTTCCGACCTATTTGTTTCTCTAGTCAGGTAGCACCGATTTCAGAAATTGTTTCACCTTTCTACCGCATAGGCAGCCAAGTTTGATGGAAAGCCCTTTTTTTTAAAGTACCCCTTTAATAAAAGTAGTCAACTGAGAAAACGTTGCTCATAACCAAGAACGTGTTTGGTTTGAATGTGTAATTGTTTTCTATGTTTCTTTTTCTGACCCATAGATAATGCAATACCTATAAAGTCATGGTTTAGTGACCCCAGTGACACAGCACTTCTTAACCTGTTGCCCATGCTGGATGCACTAAGGTAAGGATCTCAAAAGTAACTAAAATATGAAACAATGATGTGTATGCTTAAACTTTTATGGCGCTTTTCCACTGCATGGTATGACACAGCTTGGCTCTCTTTGGCTCAGTTTGCTTTTCCACTGCAGTTGTGGGTGGGATTATAAACTGATCGTTATAGTGCGCCGCCTCTACTGCCAATGAAGCTTGTAGTGACGATTCTCTCTGACCAATCAGTGACCTGCAGTCTTTACACATCACATTTTATTATCGGTACGGCTCGTTTTGCTTTTCCACTGCGTGGTACGACCTGGCATGGTGCAACAAGGCTCAGCTCGCTTTGGATTGGTTTGCTTTTCCACTGCGGTTAGTACCATTTTAGTATTGCTACGAGCTAAACCGAGCTGTACCATGTAGTGGAAAAGAGCCAAAGCAAGCTGTACCAGTGCCAAAGTGAGCAGTACCATGCAGTGGAAAAGCGCCAAAGCGAGTCGTACTAGCGCCAAAGCGAGCCGTACTATGCAGTGGAAAAGCACCAAAGCGAGCCGTGACATGCAGTGGAAAAGCGCCATTATAGCACTGTTCTTCATGTGTGAATTGTTTACTAACTTTTAAAAAGCGATGTGTAATTAAGTAATGTGTGTGAGAACGGAAGTGAAGAGTAAACAAGATTAGCTACTCCTGGTGTGCTTTATTGCTGCTTAATAACTCCTTCAATATGTGTTCCCTCTTCAGGTTCACCGCAGATGTACGGTCCGTCCTGAGTAGAAATCTCCACCAGCATCGACTCTGGTGATCATCCGACCGAGGGCTTTCTTCAAGTCCGTTCTTTTTTTGGTTTCGTTTTGTCCAACTGCTTCCCTGTCTGACATCTGCCTTCATTCTCCCCTGACTCTTGACTCCATCGCCTTCCAAAAAACAGCCTTACATAAGGTCTGTCAGGAGGAGAGTCAATCCTGAACTCAAAGGGGATGGACAAGGCAAACTTTAGGATGTTTCAGGAAGCTTTTTGCCTAGGTTTTTTTTTTTTTTTTCCCCTTCTTCAGAATGGAGTCTCTGCCTTACAGTTCTACCTATGCTGAGTTATGTTTGTGCTATGTATGTATGAGGACATCTGCTGTTTTTCCTTTTAATTATTTGAAGATATGGAGTGGCTGGATACTGAGGCAAGATAAAACAGACCTTTTCATGACTTGCGTCTTCAATCCCAGCTTGGGACGTCATACCTCACTGCTAAAGGTGGCGCTAACGGAGATCTGCTAAACGGACTGGCTGAAAAAAGCCACCGATACCCTGCACATCTAATAGAGTTCACTGGATAAACTATTGATGACAGACCAGTAGATTTCAGGGTTATTGTTGTAGAGTTGTATATGCTATTTTTGAGGTACTGTCTTGGAAAACATGGGTTTTAACGACTTCTGTATGGTAGACCTGTCCAAATTCAGAATGTGGAAGATGATATTCTCAATATTCTGCCGCATATTCTTACGTTTTATTCTTCTGATCAATTCTCATCCTGTTTTATTTTGGCAGTAAATGAATTTATCATGATTATCAGGGAGGATGTAATAGAATATGAGCTTTGAAGAAGCTAAACGACAGATTTTAAGCCTTTCTGCTCTAATTCTTCTCTACAGAATGTATGTGGTTGATTATGAAATCTTACCACTTGGGCGCCTTTTTACAATATTTTTTTTTTTTTTTTCCTGAAAATGTAATAATGGCAAGACTTGAATTTATAAAACTTGTACTTCATTGTATTGAAGAGCTGACTGAGCAACAGACACCTTTTTTTACTCAAGGCCTTGTTGGTTTCTCTGTGCACCTGTCACATAATGTCAGTTCTATTCTCATCAATCCAACACTTGTTAAGTCTCAAGGCAGCTTCCTGGGACACAAGTCCATAGACCTGTGCACGTTACTAATAAAAACGTGTCACTATCTTATACTCCGGGTTTATTTTTCTTTTACCGTGTTAATATTTCCTTGTAGGCAGCAAATGTTTTCTACCTTTTGCTACAAAAAAAATTCCACTTTGTTTTCTTTGCAAGTTTACCCACACAACTTAAACATTTAGACAGCTTTTTACAGGAAGAAGAGTCGTGTGTTGTTCCACTCAATGTTAATGGCTTCAAACAGTTCATGAGTAGTTGAAAAATGTCTCCCAGTTCATTTGAGTTTAATGTGAGACCAAATATTAAGTATAGGGTTCAAATCTGGACTCTGACCAGGCCAAAACATGAGCCTGATGGACTTGTTCTCGAGCCACTTCTTGGCTGTCTTTGTAATTTGGGCAGGACAGGAGTATTGTCTTGTTGGAAAAATAACATCTGATTAATCCTCTTTAGATAAGCAAGCCATTCTGCAATATTCTCCAAAGCATTAAATGGCTTTTCACAGTGAAGTAGCTCACCAATACCAGCAGGTAAAAAGGCTCCCCACACAATGACACGTCTTCCTCCATGCTTCACTGGTAGAGATGCGTTTATTATTAGATTTCTCACCAGATTTACAACGACACCGCTCTGAGGATCACCATGCAGTTCGGGTTTCATTGTGATTCATCACTCCACTCAACTGAATCAAACTTCTCATATTCTTCCAAAAACTTTGTGTTTTCGATGTTTTTTTGAGATGGCAAAGGCTTTTTAAATAGTGAATTTTTAATTGTGGTTAATTTCCTGACCAATCATTTGTGGTCAAGACAATTAAAAGCTTGGTGTGTAGCTTCCCAGGTGAAAAAATACTATAGAAATTTATAGTAAATTGAGTATACTGTATATATTATAGTATTTACAACACTTTGTTAATGAATGCTACTGCATACAGTAATATTATAGTAAAGTGATCAACTGTAATAAATACTGTAGTATAGTTTTCACTACAGCAAACTGTAGTGTATATTGTAGTATAATATACCATATAGTTGTAGAAAACGTATAACTTACAGTATTGGGTAAAGTCATTTGTTTATATTAAAAAAAATGCTTGTATTACCACAGCAACTATAGAATTACCACAACAAATTAATTCAAGTACTTTACTGTAGTATGGTTCAAAAGCACTAGTATTTACTATAAATTACTATAGTTTTTTTTTTTTTTTTTTTTACCTGGATTGGCCTAATTTATTTATTTTGCCCAATAGTGAGTCTTTCTCTCTCTTTCTCTCTCTAAATATATATATATATACATACAAAAAGAAAAACTGAAATATCACATGGTCCTTTCTCCCATCTCCCGACTGCATCTCTGGAGCTCAGCCACAGTGATCTTTGGGTTCTTCTTTACCTCTCTCACCAAGGCTCTTCTCCCCCGATAGCTCAGTTTGGCCAGACGGCCAGCTCTAGGAAGGGTTCTGGTCATCCCAAACGTCTTCCATTTAAGGATTATGGTGGTCACTGTGCTCTTAGGAACCTTAAGTGCAGCAGAAATTTTTTTGTAACCTTGGCCAGATCTGTGCCTTGCCACAATTCTGTCTCTGAGCTCTTCAGGCAGTTCCTTTGACCTCATGATTCTCATTTGCTCCGACATGCACTGTGAGCTGTAAGGTCTTATATAGACAGGTGTGTGGCTTTCCTAATCAAGTCCAATCAGTATAATCGAACACAGCTGGACTCAAATGAAGGTGCAGAACCATCTCAAGGATGATCAGAAGAAATGGACAGCACCTGAGTTAAATATATGAGTGTCACAGCAAAGGGTCTGAATACTTAGGACCATGTGATATTTCAGTTTTTCTTTTTTAATAAATCTGCAAAAATTTCAACAATTCTGTGTTTTTCTGTCAATATGGGGTGCTGTGTGTACATTAATGAGGAAAAAAAAAAAGAACTTAAATGATTTTAGCAAATGGCTGCAATATAACAAAGAGTGAAAAATTTAAGGGGGTCTGAATACTTTCCGTATATATATATATATATTTGTGTGTGTGTGTTGGGGGTAACGCATTAGAAGTAACGCGAGTTACGTAATCAGATTACTTTTCCAATTAACGAGTAAAGTAAGGTATTACTTTTAAATTTACAACAAAATATCGTTTTTTCAAATAAGTAATTTTTTTTTTATTTAATCATCACACTTGCACAAAAACAGTATTCCTCAAAATTATTAAAAACCAATAAATGTAAGCGGAATATTACGCAAACATGCTATAAATAAATTTTAATAATACAAATATACTTTAAACATTTAATCTCACTTTGTGAACCAATGTCTTTGCTGCTGACATTCGATGATCTAATTCTAATTCAACCATACTAATAAGAAAAAATTACTTTAACATTGTGTTTCATTTATTTATTTATTTTTGTTTAGCTGGTGTAAAGTGATGAACTTTCTCCAGAATGGCAGCACAGCTGAAAGGTTGGTATTAGCTGTTCTCTACTGTACAGGCATGAATTTGGATTTCCTTCAGTCTGAGGATTTATGTGTGAAAGGGCCTTTACGTTTATTAAAAATGCAAGCAAGCCCAGCCAAGGTGAGAAAAAAAACATCACTTTCCATAAAAATTCAACTTTTTATTGAGTATAGACTACCATTTTTTTTTTCTTGTTTTAAGCATAAACTTGATTAAAATGTTTGAGGAAATTCAAAAATTTTACTGGACAACATTGTATGTTTTTGCAGCGTAATAATGGTCTGTGTTTGTGTAATAAAAACTAAATGAGCCGTTTTTAATGCTTTTTTTAGCAAAGAGAACGGTTTACTAAGGTTACGCGATTAATATAAATATGTGTTTATTTATTAATTCATAAATGAATGAATGACAGCGTGCATGTTTGCTCTTATTAATTAAAACGCCTCTGCGTCACTTTGGATACCGGAAGTGAGTTCAGATGGTCATATGACTGACCGGAGCACTGTTTGACAACTCCACAGTATGTACCACCGCGAAAGTAGTCCCTTCCTAACAAACACAACATAACGAGATGTCAGAAAATGCTTTATTAATAGTCAAACTCGCTCAATAAGCCTTGTTTCAAATACGTTAGTTTTTTTCCGGCGTGTGGTTTTCATAAAAAACGAGTTTGAGTTGACAAAAATAATGTAAATATAGTGTGTCCGTATCAATGCGCGGAGGGAAAGCACAGCAGCTGTGTAAGAGAGAAGCCTTGGTCACATTTCTGACACCTCTGTCTGTTTCTAAGACACATTTCCTTTAACAACCATGAAGTTTCAATACAAAGAAGAGCATCCTTTTGAGAAGAGGCGATCAGAGGGAGAGAAAATCAGGAAGAAATATCCAGACAGGGTTCCTGTAAGTCGTTTTGTATCGTTTGAAATGTGTAAACAGAAGCTCGCGTTGTAGTGAACCAAAACAAAACAGTAAACGTGAAAGGCGCGCTGTATCTAACGTAACATGATTTCAACAGTTCGTCCGTGATAAAACAAACTCATCTGGTGCTTATTTGCTCTTTTAAAGCATAAGTTAGTCGAACATAAACGGGTTTAGCTTCAATAGCACATGAAGGGCGAAACTGCTGAAGGCCATGTTGATTTCTCATCTGAAATTCTTTATCATTATTAAAATAAAAAGTCTATACATGTTATGTTTGTTAATAGCGTTATAAATCACAAGATCTTCTTTGAAAGACGAACGATTCAGTATTCGTTCAGCTCGGTTTGTGTGTTTTAATGCTCTCATCTGCTTTAATCCACGAGGCTTGTTGAAAAGATTGAACTCTTTTAGTGTAATGTGATGTGTATGATCTTATTTAAAATGTGTTTGTGAGGTAAAATAATACATTTAGGACCATACTGAAGTGGAGAACCTTAAAATAGCCAGTCAACATGTTTACATCCACAAGGTTGGCTTTGTTTACCATATAAATAACCAAACCAGTAAGACAACAAAACAGGCAATCCTCTAAAGATTGCATTTTGAAATCATTTTAATATTGATTTCTTTATATGTGTGTGTTTTTTTTTTCTTTTTAGACCGCTTACAACCAAAAGAAGGTGATGTTTTGTAGCATATAAAAAGTGTCAGTCATTTTGATGTCAGTATCAAATAAATCATTTGTTTTAAATGCCCAGTTTTTACAAATATGACAACAGTGACTATAAAAGCAGCTCTAAATATTGTACACAATATTACACAATGTGTACGTTATACAGCTCTACTGTCCTGTATCTCTGTAGAATCTAATGTCTGTTTTTGTTGGAATATTATGGAATGAAGGGATATTTTTTCCTTACTTTGGAAGTCAATGATGTGCCACAACTGTTTGGTTTCAAACATTCTTCAAAATATCTTCCTTTGTGTTCAGCAGAACAAAGAAATTTATACAGGTTTGAAACCACTTGAGGGCGAGTAAATGATGACAGAATTTTAATTTTTGGGTGAACTATCACTTTAAGGTTTTCGGAAAAGGCTGGCTCTTCATGGTCATTGAATCTTTTGCACTCAGGATGTTTTATAGTCTCACTGCTTATTTCTGTGTTTATTCAACATTGTGGCTGATATATAGATTTTTTTTTTGAGCCTTTCCCATTTATTTCCTATGGTCGGTCGATTTTGACTGTGAACAGCCAATGTGTGACTTTTTTATGACCACTTAGACTCATCTAATGCAGTTCATTTTTTTTGTTTGTTTGTTCAGATTACATATCTTAGAAACAACTTTTGAAACACTAATTTTGAGGAAGCATTTAAAAAAAAAAAAAAAAAAAGTGAAATGACCAACACATTCAACAAGACACATTTGAGTTAGTGAATTCTTCTGACGGCTACTGATGTCTGAAGAGAGCCATGGCTGCATATATTTCATATATGTAATGTTGGATAACAGAAGAATTTGCTACTTTTGTTACTTTCAGGTGGCATTTTCCTCCAAGCCCTGGATCATTTCTGACCCTGGAATGGACATTTTCATTTGAAAAAACAAAACAAAAAGCATGAATAATTAGCGGTTTTACGTAGTCATAGGTCCAAAAGTGTTTCGTATGGTTATCTTGTTCCTCATCTGCAGCCTAATTATCAAAAATAGCACAGCTTTTTTCAGATCCTCTTTGCACTGTCAAAAATCACCCTTGGTGGACTTGAAGAAACAAATGAGCAAAATCAAATGAGTTAATCATCATTCAGTTTCATATAAGTCCACATAACTGTACCAACTGGGCCATATCTATTCTACACTAAAAAAAGTGTTTGATTCTGTACTAGGTAATTGTGGAAAAAGCTCCTAAAGCCAGAATAGGTGACCTAGACAAGAAGAAATACCTGGTCCCCTCTGACCTGACGGGTAAGTCGCTTTATGTTTCTAAACATTTTTACATTTTTGTTTAGCATTTTTATGTTGGCATAGTAAAAACACGCACCTTTTATGCTATTCTAAAGGTTCCTAATGTTGTTTTGAACATTTCCTGCAATCGGTTTACATGCATCCAAGATCAAAAAAACACTTTAATTCTCTCAAAATATACATTGCAGCATCACCTCTTTTCTCACAGTGTCTGAAACAGTTTGATACAGGATCTAGTCTCTCTAAACCCCTCCTTTCTGGAAGTCTGCTCTGATTGATCAGATGGCCCAGTCTGTTGTGATTGATCTACTCTGCTCTGATTGGTCAGAAGGCCCAGTCTGTTTTGATTGGTCGACCGTTTACAGCGCATGTCAGAAATGAAGTGCCAATTACCATATCTGAATTTCAGCTCCAGATCTTCCTCAGCCCTTGATACACAGTGATACGAACAGTAATGATGGCGTTAGTCTAACTGTATCAATTGACCTTTCGCAAAGACCTGCCGCTTTTAGTTACTGTTGCTATGTCCGACAAGCCATGCCGATCTCTCGCCACACATCATGTTCTCACGCAGTGAAAAATACATCGCTGAGCAAAGAGGACACTGACAAGACAAGACAGAGCAGGTTACTTATGATATGAAGCAAAGTCTCAAATTTTGTAATTTTTAAATAAATTTAAACAATAAATAGTTTTGCGGCTCTTTAATGTGTCGTGACAGATTGCTGTAGCGCCTCAGCTTAAGCGGCTCGTGATCCGATCATCTCTTCCTGTTCATTTATAGCATCAAATAAACATGAACATCAGAAGGAATGTTGTTTCAACCAAGGAAAGACATCAGAACACACCAAGTCCACCTACGTTAATCTGCCAACTCCCCTGACTGCTTTGTCAGACAAAACATCAGATTCAGCGTTATGATTGGTTAGATCGCCTGTCAATCAAACTCCTGACAAAGGGTCAATTCGAGCCCAAGTCCTCACTCTCTTGAAGTGCATGCAAAGTGGATTTGCTTTCACAGAAATTTTCGCAAATTTGTTTGAGGGCGGGTCAAAGTAGATGACGTTCGTGGGCAGCCAATGAAGACATTAGAGTGGCATTATGCACATTTTTACAAACCTCCGTAGGTTTGTGCAGGAAGTGAGACTGGAATAGGGTTGTGAAAAGTACCGACTTCGCTGTTGAGCAGATTCGTAAACACCTCTGATTGGCCATTGTTCATGCACTCAACAGATTTGTCTGCGATTGGCTACAATGACATGTTGTAAATAGACATCTGTGACACTCTTCAGTGAGCGCTTGCACAGATACACACGGGAACAGGCGTCTATCAGCGGATATATTAGGGATCTGCTGATTGACGCCTGCTTTCAAACGCTCCCTTGTGTATTTGTGTAAGCGCTCGGTAAAGAGTGTCACAGATGTCTATTTACAACATGTCATTATAGACAATCACAGACATATCTTTTGAGTCCGTGAACACAATGGCCAATCAGAAGTGTTTAAAAATCCACTCAAAATGTAGAGGGAAATGCTGGTACTTGTACTCGTTTCAGGCCGCTTAGAATCGGTTCTTTCTTTTAGGAGACAGTAACTCCATTTATCGTGCACTTTGATCTTTAAAACATTTTAAATTCACAAACAGCTATATAACACTACATGAAAGGTTATATCCGAAAAAGCATAATGGGGCACTTTCATGAATGTTTTTATTTCTGTGGTGTTTTATACTATGGATTTTTTTTGTAGTGGGCCAGTTTTACTTTCTCATCCGAAAACGAATCCACCTGAGAGCTGAGGATGCTCTCTTCTTCTTCGTAAACAACGTCATTCCGCCTACCTCTGCCACCATGGGCCAGTTGTACCAGGTATTTCTCTTTTCTTTCATTGTTTTGTCATTTTATTTTGTTCCGCTGATAATGTCACGTTCTCGCACACAGGAACATCATGAAGAAGATTTCTTCCTTTACATCGCCTACAGTGACGAGAGTGTGTATGGAGAATAGAGCCAAAGGGAAATGACCCTCACCCTCCTCTCTTCCTTTTAAAACAATATATAGACGTCATGCTGGCAGCCTAGAGCTCTCAGAACTGAAGTATCAGATGCACTTTTGCTTAAATTTGATCATATCTCCTTTCATGTTTTTATCCTTTGGTTTGACATTCATTTCTGATGTTTATTAAGAATTAACTAATCAGTTTTTCATTATTCCTACAAAATGGTGTCTTACAAAACGGTCAGGCACTTGCTCTAATACAATGGAAATGCCACTGATACTGTTACATTTTGAATTGATTTCAGCTTTTGTTTCCTAGTCATACTCATTTCAGATATTTCTGACCATAAACGAATGTTTGCTCTTTCTAGATGGTTTCTAACTAGCATGTGCAGTCCAGCACTCGCTGGTCAGTCAGTTGAGAATTCGGACTAAAGTGTATTCTGTTATCAGCTAAATCTAATATGCTGTTGTTACTTTGATTTACTTTTATTATTGTACCTAAAAATGTAGATGGGTAGATTTATTTTAAGTTGTAAATCTAAAGTGCAAGTTTTATTTGCAATTTGTTTTTGTTTTTTTTATCTTGGTATTCAGTTGTATTTCTGGTACCCTTGACGATGACCATATAAACCAAACGCACGCAAAATTTGTCTTGTCATTTTATTCCACCATCTGGTAAACACAAACTGTTATGCTTGTTACGGAAGCTCCGAAGGAAACAGCTGTGCAACACTTCAATAATAAAAAAAAAAAAAATAATAAAAACTTTTCTTTTTTTTAGTGGACCTATTACGCCCCTTTTCACAGGATGTAATATAAGTCTCTGGTGTCCCCAAAATGTGTCTGTGAAGTTTCAGCTCAAAATACCCCACAGATCATTTATTATAGATTGTCAAATTTGCCCCTATTTGGGTGTGAGGAAAGACGCACTGTTTTTGTGTGTGTCCCTTTAAATGCAAATGAGCTGCTGCTCCCGCCTGCTTTCCAAAAGAGGGTGAAGCTTTAACAGCTCACGCTTCGGTTGCTCAACAACAACAAAGCTGGAGAATCTCACACAGCCAAAATGAGGATTGTCAGTAACGGTGTTCTGTCGACACAGTCGACACTGATGGAGAGACTCAGGAAGAAGTTACAACTTTTAAAATAAAACTGGACGTTTCTGAATGGTTAGTGGATAAATTTATGTAGTTGCTGTGGAGTTGATTCAACTCGTCGACTAGCATCTGCCGTCATGTTAATCTTTTATGCAAATCCAGCATTGAATTGACCCTCGTTTGTGAAGCAGTCCTGGGGTAAAATGACGGCATAACAACAACACCCTACTACAACAACTCTTCCTCTTCTCTAAAGCAGCTCAACATGGCCTCACCCCCTTTGTTGCGTGTTCTTTAAAAGAAAATATATCTCTTTGCATTGAACTTTAACTTTGCAGATGTTGTTGATGCTCAAACAGCAACATTACACACTAAAGTAAAAAAAGAAAAAAGTGAAATCATAATCAAGGACCCATTTAAAGGTTCCGTAGAATGTCTTTTTAAAAGATGTAATATAAGTCTAAGGTGTCCCCTGAATGTGTCTGTGAAGTTTCAGCTCAAAATACCCCATAGATTTTTTTTTTTAATTAATTGTTTTAACTTCCTATTTTGGGGCATTATTAAATATGAGCGTATTTAGGCTGCGGCCCATTTAAATGCTCAAGCCCCCCGCCCACGGAGCTCGCGCTTGCCTTTAACAGCATAAAAAAAGTTCACACAGCTAATATAACCCTCAAAATTGTTCTTTACAAAGTGTTCATCATGCAGCGTGTCTAATCGCGTAAGTATGGTATTTATTTGGATGTTTACATTTGATTCTGAATGAGTTTGATAGTGCTCCATGGCTAAAGCTAACATTACACACTGTTGGAGAGATTTATAAAGAATGAAGTTGTGTTTATGAATTATACAGACTGCAAGTGTTTAATAATGAAAATAATGACGGCTCTTGTCTCTGTGAATACAGTAAGAAACAATGGTAACTATAACCAGATTTTTAGGTACATTAGCAACATGCTAACAAAACATTTAGAAAGACAATTTACAAATATCACTAAAAATATCATGATATCATGGATCATGTCAGTTATTATTGCTCCATCTGCCATTTTTCGCTACTGTTCTTGCTTGCTTACCTAGTCTGATGATTCAGCTGTGCACAGATCACGTTAATACTGGCTGCCCTTGTGCCTCGATCATGGGCTGGCATATGCAAATATTGGGGGCGTACATATTAATGATCCCGACTGTTACGTAACAGTCTGTGTTATGTTGAGATCATAGACGGTTGAGATTCGCCTGTTCTTCGGAGGTCTTTTAAACAAATGAGATTTATATAAGAAGGAGGAAACAATGGTATTTGAGACTCACTGTATATCATTTCCGTGTACTGAACTCTTGTTATTTAACTATGCCAAGATAAATACAATTTTTAATTCTAGAGCACCTTTAAAAGTAAATCCAGACGAGTTTCCTGGTTGTCAGAGGACAAATGATTGAGTAAGGTATATGTATGTATATATTAATTATATATGACGTACAGTATTCTTTTTATTTTAAAAAACAACGTTGATGTGACAAAATAGTGTAAACTACAAATGACCCACAACAAAACTACGACTCCCATGTTTTGTCACATCTGATTTCCGGTTAGTATCCGCTTGAAAATAAAAGTCCGATTCGTTACTTTGAGAATAATCTTCATCTGTTGCACCGATTCACGAATGACCGAATTGTTCTTGAAAAACCATTGTTATAGTCAAACGCACAAAGAAAACTTAGTTAATAAATATTTTTAAGAAAAGAAAACATCTTAAAAAGCTTTATGCATACAAAGACATTTTAAAATGAATTAAAGTAATATTTAAGGTGAATTCAAATTATATTTGAATTTATATATATATATAATTATATTTTGTTTTTATGAGCTGAAAATGGCAACAATTTGAACTGAGACATGAATATACAATAACACCCTTAAATCGAATAATAATGATTATTTCGTCGTGACGTAAAAGAATCACTGGATTGTGTTTGAACCGGTTCTTTGAAATGAACTGTTCGAATACACTGAATCGCGGAAATGAGCTGGATTTGCACATGATGCCATGGAAACGCGACGCTGTCCTGGATTGACCATAAATGACCTCGGGAAAATAACAGTTCCTTGGCGGTGACAACAAGACACAGTATGCCTCACAAAGCAGTTAAAGTGATTGTTGAACTCCACCTGAGGGCGGTGAGGATTGTATGATAATCATCTTAGTAAGATCAGTCGAACTAAGTGTGGATAGAGACGGTCAGGAAATGTGAACTCTGTACCGCTACTTAAACGAATGGCGACAGTATTTTTTTTTCTTTTTCTTTTATGGCGAGAGTATATACAGGATATCGAGTGCAGACATGTGTCATTCTGTTGCCTGTGAAAATGGAGAGTTTTTTCATATTTGTATTTTAGATAACCTGTCCAGGTGTGCATCTACCAGCCAAAGATGATGTTTACCTCAGTGTGAGTCTAATGAATCAATATAGGAAGTCAGAATGCCTTCCTGCAGTGTTTCCATTACTGATTCGGGAGAAAATAAGGTTTGAAAAGGTGGTGTGATTTTATAATTAAATCTATTTTAAATAAAGTTTAAAAAACCACCAGTTTTGTAAACTCCCATGTTTTTCTTGTAGATACTGAATTACGCCACAGATCCTGCAGCAATAGCTGAATTCCTGCAGTGTGAGCTGCTGCTTATTTCCTCTTCTCCCTCCTTCTTTATTACTTAATCTTTACCAATTCTTTCCTTGTGATAAAAAAGTACACTTATACACATTCAGTACAATGAAGCACACTTCCTTTTCACAAGGGATGTTAAAGTGTGTTTCTCCTCTTTCCCAGATGAAACAGTGAAAATAGAACTCATTCAGCTGATTCCTCCAGGTACAACTGATATTATTCCTCTAACATTTCTAAATTATTCATATTGCAGACTGCTGCCCACAGTTGAATCTCTATTTGCTTTTTATTGCCCTTTTACAGCTGGAGAAATATTGGCCAGTTTTGAAGAAGATGCTCGAAGTTTTCTTTTCCCAGAGCCAAAGCTGGTGCCGTCTTTCTCTGGAGTAGAGAGAGAGGTATTAATGACGCGGCATCCCACTTTCCCTGTAAGTGCTTATTTATCTACCACACTAATTGAATTTATTTGCTAAAAAAATGCAATAATGGATTACTGTGCATTATTAAAATGGAAAATCTGTCTTTATTGATTCATCTCAGGGTATCTCTCCAAGATTAGAGTTCTCCACAAAGACGACAATCAGTGAAATCTCCAGTAACAATGGCTTCCTGAGTGTTCCTGTGGTAAAAATACCGATTTGGAAATGGAAGAACAATTTTAGCTGTATTGCTTTATAATATTGATTGCAAGAACTTGTAAGATGTTTTATTTGCTTTAGAGGGCAATGACGAGGAAAACCTCCAAAAAGTCACGGAAACAGGGTAGCACGTCATCTCAAAGACATCTCTCGTCTGTTTCATGCAGTCAGAGGGGACTCCCCAACAGAGATCAGGTATCAGATGTTGCTTATTTGTCCTCATATGCGTGTTCTCACCCAACATCAGTGCCTGACCTCACAAATGCGCTTCTAGAAGAATGTTCAAAAATTCCCATAAACACACTCCTAAACCTTGTGGAAAGCCTTTCCAGAAGAGTTGAAGCTGTTATAGGGTAGGCCAACTCCATATTAAACCCTATGGATTAAGAATGGGATGTCATTAAAGTTCATGTGAATGTAAAGGCAGGCGTCCCAAAACTTTTGGCAAGATAATGTGTGTTTGTGTATATATATATATATATATATATATATATATATATACATATACATATATATATATATATATATATATATATATATATATACATATACATATACATACAGCTCTGGAAAAAATTAAGAGACCACTCCAGAAATCAATGTTAAGTGGTCTCTTAATTTTTTCCAGAGCTGTATATATATATATATATATATATATATCAGTGCTATTTTAGTTTTCTTATAGCTGTATTAATATTTTGAATTAGCTTTTATTTTTTATTTTTTTAGTTTAGTTTGTGCTTTTTATTATTATTTTTTTTCTTTTTTGAAATATTGCAATTTAGGTTTCATTTTTTTTTTTTTTTTTTCAGTTAGTAATTTTAGTGCTTCAACTTATTATAACTCAAACTTATTTTAGTTTATTGCCAAGGCAACATTTCTAATTTTAATTTTGTTTGTTTTTCAGCTAATATTTATATTTTATTTCAGCTTTATTCACATTCAGTAGATAAATAATTAAAAATACAGTATTACAGTATACAAAAATGTTGAGAATCATGGACTTTGATGCTCTGTTGTGTTACAATGATGTTCAAATGATTTGAGATCCTGGTTGGATGTTTTGGTTTTTTTGATGAACTAGTGATGGCCAGCAGAGGGCAGACATGCTTGTAGGATCAAGCCACAAGACACTTTGTTTCCAGTGGCCAGTGACACAACTGCAGTGCTTAGACTAGTCTTAAATGGATAGTTCACACAAAAAAGAAAATTATGTCATTAATTACTCACCCTCATGTCATTCCACACCCGTAAGACCTCATTCATCTTCAGAACACAAATGAAGATATTTTTTTGATGAAATCCGAGAGGTCCAGAAAGGAATTAAAGACATCATTGAAATATTCCACGTGACTGCAGTGGTTCGAACATAATTTTATGAGATGACCAGAATACTTTTTGTGTGCAAAAATAACGACTTTATTCAACAATATCCTCTCTTCTGTGTTCTCTTATGCTGTTTAAGTTCAGCGCTTCCAGGTTCTACGTCAGAATGGCGACTCATTATTGGCTGAGCTGGCGTTCTCACGTAGAACCTGGAAGTACAAGAATGACCCAGATGAGAGAATATTGTTGAATAAAGTCGTCATTTTATTAATTTTTTTGTTTTTGTTTTTGCGCACAAAAAGTATTCTTGTCTCATAAAATTAAGGTTGAACCACTGCAGTCATTTCAACTATTTTAACAATGTCTTTAGTAACTTTCTGGACTTGAAAGTGTTGATTATATTGCTGTCTATGGATGAGTCAGATGTCTCTTGGATTTCAACAAAAATATCTTAATTTGTATTCCGAAGATGAACGAAGGTCTTACGGGGTTGGAACGATATGAGGGTGAGTAATAAATGACTCAATTTTAATTTTTTTGGTGAACTAAACATTTAAAAGTGAGTCTTCTAGGACTGGTCCTAACGGAAAACTACAACTGATTACCCCTTTGTTAATTGGTAGTTGGTCAAGATAGTTCTTAAGACTTACCATAGTGGCTAAGTTTATGCACCTGGCCTCTCAGTTCCTGAATGTCTGTGTGTTTGTGCTTACTTGGCCCACGGTAGGTTCAGAGGTCAGGTGGACGGTCCTCTTCCTGTTATTCACCTGTCTCTGACAGAAACTCCAGATTAAGGAGTCTGTCACCACATCAATCAAAACCATCCAGAGAAGCAGGTATGAATGCTACAACATCATTAATGTATTTGTTGTATTTGTTCATGCTGTAGATCTGAATACATTTTGCAGCACTCTTTTTTTTTTTAAGTTTAGTGATGTCTGACTTTATTGTTAATTGGTAAACCATACTTATAATATGTACTGCATGTTCTTCTTCAGGAGACCCCAGAAGAAGCTATTCCAGACCTTGGGTTAGTTGTAAATTTTGTCTATTACTCCATTAAACCCTGGCAAAAAAGAAAGATAGAAAGAAAGAATAAAACATTCTTTTATTACGGAAATAATATACTTTGAAAGAATATACTTGCTATGAAAGGTGGTAGCAACATCTTTTTTTCTGTACTGTGATACGGATTGTCGAAAAAGAAACAATGTAAGGCGAGGACTTGGTTCTATGCACCAATTGTGGATTGGATTTTGAGATGTGGGTGTTGAACTCAAAAATAGAGGCAGATGAATGTGAGCTTGAACGGGCTGGTTTAAGTGACTTAATGAGTGGAGAGGTCCGGCACACATCACCAGAGAGAAATCTGTCGTTTTACCTGAAGGTCCAGTTCTGAAATATTGATTAAATAGCACGATATGTAAGAGTTTTAGATTAAAATATCTAAAAACCACTAGAACGATGTTAAATATTTTGTTGACTTGTGTACTTACATTATCCCAAATGATTCCAACAATGTTTAAATCCAGAGAAATCAGCAATTTTAACCAGTGTAACGGACCATGTCATTGCGTCTCCTGTCAATGACGTCATATCCGCGTTACCCTCGATTTCCAGTTTTACTAATATCGATTTAGATTACTGCAAAGTGCAACAAGTCTCTCATAGCAGCCACCGAGCGACAGCCACAGAGAAATGTTATAACATAACTTTCAACACACTCAAATTTAGGCCTCCTTCCACTCCCACAGCTCTCGACCTGTCCTGCTTCATACCACAGTAACGTTAATAAAACTTTAATACATTAGCTCATCCATGAACATGATTTCTGCCTGAGTCTGTTGGATTCCTTTCCATTGGCTGTGGAGGTGAAGACAACAACTCCCATGATTCCACGCTCATTCACGGCATCATCAAGCTATGCCTTTGTTTTGAATAAGTGACCTCTAGCGGCGAAAATGACATTGTCATAGATTGAGTGAAACTAGTTTAAATGCAAATAGTTGTACTTTAGAGTGCTTTTTTGAACCAGTTAAGTACATCTTTATATGTAATTTAATAATTTGATTGTCTTTGAAGTATAATGTGACAGAATAGCTGCCTCCCCCTTATTATCAGCGCCACCCTGTCCCTTAAATCGCCACCCTTCACCAGGTTCCCGACAGGAGTGGGTGTGAGAGAGGAGGGGAGCTGTAACAACCAGGACTGGCGGTGCATGATAAGGCACACCTGAATCAAAGGGAGCCTTGTCACTGACATTGTTAAATGCTCTCTTTGAGAGACCGGTCTTTCTCTTGTGCAGCACACTTGTGTCCTCGTAGGCACAGGAGGAAAACAGGGAGGGATTCCTTCACCACCAAAGCTGCAGAGTCACTGGACTCAAATTTCTGGGTAGGAGAAAGCAACACCTGTCTTGCCCCTCAAATGCCAAATACCTGTGCCAAATACTCTCAATATTCCTTGCCTTCGCAACTCCCAGTCACAGTGAGAATGCCAGCCACCTTGCTTATTCAGAAACTTTATCCCCATGAACACTTTATTCCCTTTTTGACATTTTATGTTTTAATCTATGTGAAATAAAAGCCTCTCCGAGGCCTGACGCCACACCCACTGTGTCTGTTGTTGCTCCTGCTGCCACAGTGGTGGAGAATGCGGGCAAGACGGAGCTTAGACAGCGCAGTTGGGCACTATCCCTCTTATTATCAGTGCCCTCCGTCACCTTAAATTGCCACCCTTCACCAGGTTCCCAACAGGAGTGGGTGTGAGAGAGGAGGGGAGCTGCAGCAACCAGGACTGGCGGCACATGATGAGGCACATCTGAATTGAATGGAGCCTCGTCACCACCGCAGTTAAATGCAGATCGTGCCTCTCGAGAGACCGGTCCTTTTCCCTTGCGCATTAATGCTGGTGTCCTCATAGTCCCAGGAGGGGAGCAAGGATGGATTCTCACACCACCAAAGCTTTCAAGTTGCCGGACCCAAGTTCCCAGGGAGCAAGCAACGCCACCTTCAGGCTGGCCCCTCAAATACCGCGACCCCAGGGAAGCTGAGTCGCTACCGCTCACACCCCGGGTTGAGGAATGGAGTGCGTGAGGTTGCCGGGACTTCACCTCCTCTTACCTGGGCTAAAATCCCCTCAACACTTCCTGCCTTCACAACTCCCAGTCACAGCGAAGAATCTAGATCCCCTGTTTATTTTGGGCAATTTCAATGCCATACACACTTTATTCCCGTTTTTGGACATTTTATGCTTAATTTCATGTTAATTAACACTTAAAATACAGTACATTTATAATACATTATCTTTAAATGTAATATCAGAAAACTCACTACAGTATATTGCTTTAATATTAGTCAACACATCAAAATAAGTGTGAACACTCCTTTAAAACACAACAAAAGCTTGTTAAAAAAATATGAAATGTATTTAAATAAAGTAATTTTTTTAAATTGACATTATTACAAAGTGCACTTTTTAAGTGTACTTAAGTGTGTTTAGAAACATAGGCCCTGTCCCAAATGGCACACTTCATATGTGCTTACGGTCTTGTGGACTTAAAATGGACGCTGTGTGCGCGTGAAGGCCACGAAACCGTAGGGTGTCCCATTTGTCATTTTAGGTTTCAGAAGAGTGCTCGTGAGTGCCCCTTTTACAGCCGATATGCACCCTTGATGCGCCCTTTTGACGAGCCCGCACTGGGGAGAGCTCCACAGCAGACTCTTACCCAACAGACTAAGTGGCATTACGTCACAAAACCATGAGGGTTTAGGGTGCCATTTAAGACAGGGCCACAGTCATGAAAGTGTACTCTCTTTAAGTGGTCTTTTATTTAACAAATATTAAATTATCTTCAAGTAGAAGCACACTTCTTTTTCACAAGACAAGCCAGACATGAACTGACACTGTCCTTCATTATTTTAGATGGGTGATGAAGACTCTTCAGACACAGATGATCTTCTCGACTACGCTGAGGAAGTAAGCCGTCATCATTCCCAAATGGGATATGAGGGATCTCCCAGCCCAAGCCACTCCAGCATGGAACGCCAGAGGCACAATGGGTATGTTTGTGTGTGTTCCCCAGGTAGAGTTGCATGAATGAATTTGATTGTTTTGTAGAACTGGCTCTGACTTTCCACATCACACAATTTGAAGTATCATTCATGCCTGAGTTTTAATACACTGGTTTGAGGGGTTTGTTCAAATAACTGATCTTAAGTATGAGCAATTGTAATAATGATGCCTTATTATTATTATTATTATTTTTTAGATTAATATTGTGTTATTTTCTACAGCTCTCTTTTGGGCTCTCCTGACCTTTGGGAGGAGGTTCAGGAACGGGTTCAGAGCCTTTTAACATCTCCCAAAGCAGTTCATAGACTAGCTTGTGTGAGTACCACTCAAATGCACACACACATGGTTTCAGAAATAATTGCTGTGGAATGTTATGCCGATAGTAAGATGGATCATTTAGCCTCCTCTGCCTCTGTTTTTGATGTCAGGGTGCCACTGACTCTG